>NW_026260207.1:0-62259 GCF_024291825.1 Alternaria postmessia | reverse complement strand
TTAGTATACTCTGTTATTATCTATATATTATCTTGTAAGGTGGTTGAGATATACACGTGTAGAGGTGCGCAAAGTTGGTGGGGTGGCTCACTCGCTTGCCTGGCTCACTCGCTTGCCAACCATGTTAGTGTTTTTGCACTTTCGTCAATCATCCCTGTGTTTTGCACAGTGCGGCCATATATCCTCCCGGTGGAGGCGCATGTCGAACCATAACCCGAGGAGCAACACCGTAATCCTCTCACTTTTTCGTCCGTTGCAATTCCCAACGATGAAAATCTGTACATATAAAATAATCTTTCGTCTGCGGAAAAAGAGATATCCGCATCAACCCACCTTCGAGCCTTACTTTCGATATGCAAGGCTTCAAAGACTTCGACCCCGCAAAGGATGTTGGTGACCTCTTGGGCAAGGTTATCGTGATAACCGGAGGTTTGTACATCGGTCCCTAAATGTTGACAGCGCCCTAACAATCATCCCAGGCACCGCGGGTTTAGGAGAAGAAAGTGTTCGAGCATTCGTGGCGCACAACCCTTTGCACATCTATTTCACAGGCCGGAACATCATTGCAGCGAACACATTAATCTCCGACATCAAAGTCAAATACCCAACAGCATCGCTGAGCTTCATCAAGATGGATCTCTCGTCCCTTCGCGCTGTCAAGGAAAGCATAGCGGAAGGGTTCAAACACGATCGCCTCGACATACTAATGAACAACGCTGGGATTATAGCCAAGCCAGCCGCCTTGAGTATCGATGGCTACGAGATCCAGTTCGCGACGAACTATCTCGGCCACGCGATGCTCACCAAACAGTTGTTACCCGTTCTACTCAAGACAGCCAAAGATCCCAACTCAGATGTTCGCATCATCAACACCACCTCTGCGGGTTACGAATTCCACCGCGCCATCAAAGGTGGCATTTCCTTCGAGGAGCTCGACTCTGGAAGCACGATGTCCAGGTTGGTACTAGGGGGATGGATCCGTTATGGCCAATCTAAACTCGCGACTATTCTTTTCACGAGGGAGCTCGCACGTCGACACCCAGAGCTGACATCCGTGGTGATCCACCCAGGGCTCGTCAAGACACCAATGAATACCGAGATGGCCGGCTTGAGCAAGTTCTTCGTGAATGTAACGTCGCGGCTTTCGGGCGAAAAGTGGCTTGAGCCGCACCAGGGTGTTCTGAACCAGCTTTGGAGCGCAGACGGAGCGGAGAAGGGAGCATTGAATAATGGAGCATACTACACGCCAGTAGGTGTAGATTCGACGGAAAGGTTGACAGCAGAGGCTAGAAATCAAGCTCTAGCAGAGAAGTTGTGGGAGTGGACGGAGAGTGTGTTGCTCAAGGTCTGATAAGTGCGACTGGGTAGTTTAGCAGCACTCTCCAGTTACTGAGAATATACTCCTTTCCAACCTCTCATCAGCTCAGGACTCAGCTCATTCATGTATGAGACCTACTCTTCAATTTACCATAATGGAAAGCTCTACGTAGAAATCTTGAAATGTTTCTTTGTTTTCTTCTTCTCATTCTTTGTTTTCCTGGTATGTGAAGCTAAAGCCTTATTTTCTTTACCTCATAGCCGGGGCAGTAGGTTTCGGCTACGTAATGCCGAAGAGAGGGTAGATACTTTGGTCAAATGCTTGTGTTTTTAATTTGTACCAGATTAAGTTCTGAAGTATGCACGTAATCATGCATGTTGATTTGAGATGAATCGATTTGCTGGGGTGCTCCAAACTGGACAGTGAATCGGCGTAGGCCACACATCGTCGGTCTTATTGCCAACCACTACAATTTCAAGTAGATACCGCAGCATGACATGAATTAAATGCTTATAAGTAACCTCGTGCGATGCCGGATTGATGAGAAACGTTGTATAAGCACTGTACCGCTTGCGAAGGGGCCAGGAAGGTGGCAGCTGGAATACCGCATCGAAAACCAGTTGTTGGGAAAATTGCGACGCACTTCGTTATCGGGAAGAATGTAGGCTGGTCGCTCGACGCGCATTTGGGACAAATTCGATGATGGTGTCGCAAAACTCGCGTGGAGGCGATAACAAGTTTTCACGCACGGCACTGATGATGATGTGAGGACGGGCGCAAAAAGATGAGGGCTGAAGCACACATAGACCCAACGAGGGACCTCCGAGACTAGTTGAAGACGCTAGGCTAAATATGTATATAAGCTTTGGTCGGACCCGCTCAGGCCTGTTGTTCGCAGCTGCCCGTTTCCACTTGCTCGCTTCTGCCGCGTGATGAGCGCCTTCTACTTGGCGCTGCTACCTGAAAGCTTGGAGTAGAATGGCGCCCTGCACGCAACATTCAATCTCATCGCCTCTTCAGACTACCGAGCTCATATCATCCACTCTGATTAGTTTTGTTCAAGTCGTTCACCACTTCGATTGACTCTGTGATCTATGTGGTGTGACATCCGCAGTGGTCAGCTATCTTCGACTCCGTCAGAAGTGATGAACACTGTTCGCGCTTGCTAGGATAGATGGTGAAAAAATAGAAGAGGATGAGGAAGAGAGAGAGAGAGACAGAGAGGGATAGTGAGGTCGAGTTGAAAGAAGCATTGAGGAAGTAGGAGCGGGGTTTGAGCATATGTTATGGACTAAGATTAGACTTGCGTTGTAAAAAGCAACAAGGCCGATTTGCCAAGATGAACAATCACGATTAGAATTTGAAGATCAATGTTCAAGATTAAAGATGTAGTTTATGCTATAGAATAAACTACTGAGGTATCGCAGAGGTATATAATCCTTCCTTTCCTTCGTGTTATGCTTTACTTTACGTTTCGCAGAACCCAAACATTACTTCGTACAAGTGACTCATTCGTGTCATCACAACATGAATAAAACACTACCCATTACTCCATCTAGTGAACGGAGGCAGTGCGGTGGTTCTTCTCGGTGTCGATGACAACGGAACCGTTCCTCTCGATCATGGCAGTGCCACCCTTCTGGAGAGAGCTCTCGACGAAGGTGTGGGTTGGGCGCCACTTGGCGGAGGTACGGGGGGTAGTCTCGGCCATCATCTGGTCGACCTGCTCAAGGGAGAGACCCTTGGTCTCGGGAACCAAGAAGTAGGTGTAGACGAAAGCGATGGTGCAGAGACCTCCCCAGATGAAGAAGACGGAGGACCTCAGGTTACCCTCATCCTTGCCAACCATGTAGGGGGTGATGACGGCGATGATGGTGTTCCAGAGCCAGTTGGAGGCAGTGGAGAGGGCAACACCACGCGAACGGATGGGAAGAGGGAAGACCTCACCGATGAGGACCCAGGCACCAGGACCCCAGGTAGTAGCGAAGAAGAGGATGAAGATGGCGATGAAGGCGATCTGGGCGTTGACGGCGGAGATGTTGTTGGCGCGGGTGGTACCATCTGCGAGGGTGGTGGAGTTGTTGAAACCCTGAGTAACACCGATGATGGCAACCAAGAACTGGCAGATCAACATACCGAGGGCACCGAAGAGGAGGAGTGTGCGGCGACCGAACTTCTCCATTCCGTAGAAGGAAAGAGGAGTGGAGCAGACGTTGACCAGGGTGAAGACGAGCGAGATCAAGAAGGTGTTGCTGATGGCACCGGTCGATTGCAAGAAGGGTGTGGAGTAGTAGAAGATGAAGTTGACACCAGTCCACTGTTGCATCATCTGGAGGGAAGTACCGAGAATGGTCTTGCGGAGGTTGGAGTTGGACTGGAAGAGGGAGCCCTTGAAGCAGTTCATCCATCCGGCAAGCCAGCCACCAGCAGGGATAAGCTCGCGCTCGTACTCCTCGTTGGCGATGATCTCGGCAAGTTCGAATTCGACCAGGGACCTGAGGTGGGCGGCATCGGGGCTAGTTGGGTGTACACCACGGATCTTCATCAGGGCCTTCTTGGCCTCATCGGGACGGCCGCGCTTGACGAAGTAACGAGGGGAGTCGGGAAGGCAAGCAATACCAGTACCCAAGATAAGACCCCAAGCGAACTGGATACCGATGGGAATGCGGTACTCGCCACTGTCACCACGGTCCTGAACGGCGTAGTTGACGCAGGCAGCGAGAAGGAGACCAATGGTGATGCAGAATTGGTAACCGGAGACGAGCGCACCACGAACCTTCTTGGGGCAAATCTCGGACATGTAGAGAATGACGATAGCAGACTCGAAACCGACACCAACACCGGCGATGGCACGACCAGCGACAAGGAGGTCACGTCCGGTTGCAGCCATTTGCAGGACAACACCTAAAGCGGGGGTTAGTGGCTGATCAACATGGTAGTACATGCGGGGATTTCATACCGATGATGTAGATGAGACAACCCAAAACGATCGTCCATTTACGACCAATCATGTCTGAGAGATCACCAGCGATGAGAGCACCGAAGAAGGTACCAGCGGAAAGGATCGACACAATGAGCGAGGTGTTGCTGGAGCTGATAGCGCAAGCGCCATTGGGGGTATCAAGACCCTGGGGGCAGATGGGACCCTCGACCTCCTCGATGAAAAGAGGCGAGTTGAGCACACCGTTAACATAACCGGAATCGTAACCTATAGGATATGTGGTCAGCGGCTGAAGTCGCAAAGATTGTCGATCATCATCTTACCGAAGAAGATACCACCGAAGGATGCGAAGGCACAAAGGAGGTAGGCCTTCCAGGTAACGGGGCACTCAGTCATGTTGACATCAGTGGTAGCTTGGATGCCCTTGGGGTTGGCGGCCTCGTCGGCCATGTCGTGGTTGCTCATGTTGAGTGATGGAGCGAAGGTGTAGGCAGGGGAAGTTGACGATGCGCTCTATCTGAAGCTGTGCAGGTAGAACTCGCAAGCGGCCTTGGACGAAGAGGTGAATCTGAACGGGGTGCGTTGAGGGTTAATAACAATGCTGGAGATTTGAGATCTAGCTGTTCTGCGCGACAAGCGTACCGCAGAAATGGCTAGGTAACATTGCGTCTCAGCTAGTCGGCGTCTGTGCTTCCCTGCTATTGGGTGCGTTAGCCCTGCAGGCCCGTGAAAGGTGTACGCCACTGGCCATCTGGGGTATGGTCGCCCGCGTTTTGCCCTCTCCAGCTCTTTCTCCAGGCCCGACTAGCCTAGCAATTTGACAAGTGTCGGACCGGCATTTGAACCGGCTGTAATTTGCCCTTGGCGACCAGCGCACGGACTGCGCAATTTACAGTCTAGAACGCTTCCAGGTTTTCAGAGCCGCACGTGAGGGTTCCCCGACCAAGGGTTCCCACTTCACTAGACCCCACCATTGTGGCCCATGGAGTCTATTGTTGCCCATGGAGTCGGCTAACGTGCGTCTGGAGCAAGCAGAGCCTTAACTACGCTAGCCCCCAATACCAGGTCTGCGGCGCCCTATGCTCGGCTCACTCCGCCAACGCCGTCTACGTCTACTCGAGCTCACTGCGATGCTGCGCTGACGATGCGCCGAGTGAATGGCCTGTGCTATACTTTCAACCGCCTCTTGTTCCTTCCCCAGAACAAGACCTGGTGGCGGTGAGCTAATGCAACAGTGGCCGTCATGACCATGAACTGCTGATGCTGAAGTCGTTGGTCATGGACGCCTTACGGCCAATACGAGACGATACTCTGCTGCCCGTCGGAGCTCCTAATTAAGCGCGTGTGACTCCGCGAGTCAATGCAATTACCCCAGCACCACCAACCAGCCTCCCCTTCCTGTCCCGACAGTCGAAACCTCTAGCCAGGATGCCCTTGCACACCGTCCCAGGTGCGGCTGCAGGTCATCCGACTATGGGAAACTCAAGGCCAGTCCCTTCTATACGAGAGGTAAACCGTGGTAGTCGTGATGGCCGCCACCTGGACGAGGAAGCGCATGCCGAGGCTGTTCCTTCACGTGGGTCGGTGCAAATCACGCGGAGGGCTCCCCAGGCTTTGGTCCGATCCGGCCCACAGGTCTGATTGGCTCTAGAACGCGCTAGTGGCTCAGCCCGAGGAGCTTGACGTGGAAAAGAATTCTGCCCCATGTCCTCGAGTCGCAACGAGAAAATCTTCTGCGTCTCGGCTCCTGGCGAGCAAGTACATGACAAAGCTTTCTCGCCTACTCCGACAGCTGCTGTCCCGACGTTTTTCCAGCCCAGCGCATGACTCCACATGCACCTATCTTCGGTCCCACAAATGGTCCCGCGTACCCAACTTTCTCCAAACGTTTGTGCCATCTCTCCCCACATCATCTCACTCGAGCATCGCATGATGCATAACCTCTTCAGCTACAGCCTTTGGAATGTCCAATGCCTCTGCAGCTCCATGGAGAAGTAGTTTGATCGGTCGAGTTGCAAGAGATGTTCTGCAATTGTGAGGGTACTGCAGTTTATTCTTGATGAAAGACGTGTCTGCTTATCTACTTATCATCAGCATAGATTTTAGTCCTTTGCTTGTCTGCGCGCCGAGACAATGCAATGCAGCAAGGCTGGCCAATGACCGCGAGGTCGGCGGGGTAGTCTTCACAACCGCAATCCTTCAGCCTTCCGCGACTGCCTTGACAGTGTTCCTCCCGAACGACTTGCATCTACGCCGTCGAAACCATTAAATCTGTTTTCATGGCGTGGCATGACGCGACATGCGCAACGCTGGATCTGGAGTGGGAAGATGGACAGCCAGGGTGCCGCAAATGTGAGCGCAAGGCGCCTAAGCTAGCGCCTGTCCATCCGATTTCCCCACCTGCACCCCCGCCAGACACACCGCGGTCAGAGCTGATATGCACATGGCCTCCAAGCTTGTTTTCTCAAGCTCAAGGCGGAGATGACGAGGACTCAGATACGCTAGCTCGTATACTGGCGAACATCGATGAATGGACTGGTACTACTTCTACCCGATCATCGCAAAGGGAGCTGAAATCCGACCAGCAGACCCCGCAGCAGCAGCCACTAGATCGAAGCGAACCAGATTTACTGTTTCAGGGTGTCTATTCGCGTCTTCCGGATGCGAACTCCATTCGTCTCCTACGCCTTCGTGGTAGCGAAGACACCAGCCACCCCGTCTGCGGCACTCTAGAGAATCATCGACTTCACGATCCCTGCCGACCTATTTTCGAGGCGTTTTCATATACTTGGGCAGACTCACAGGGCAATTCTTCTTTGTGCAAGACCATCTTTCTCGGCCCACAGTATGATGTGCTACCAGTCACGACGAACTGCTTGGCGGCGCTCCGGCGGTTCAGAACTGTTGCCGACCGTCTCGTTTGGGTGGATGCGATCTGTATCAACCAGTTCGACTTGGAAGAGCGCGGACATCAAGTCTCACTTATGAGAGATATATATACCTCTGCAGCGAGGGTCCTCACGTACCTGGGTGACAAACATGATCTACTTGACACTGTAGCTGAGCGTTCAGATAGCGACGGCCAACGCTTCGATCCACTTCATGTGGATCTTAAAGCGATTGTGCGCATGCCTTACTTCTCGCGCATCTGGGTAGTTCAAGAGCTGCTGCTTAGCAAAACCGCCAGCCTGACCTTTGACGACCATACAATGCACTGGACAGATTTCTCGTCACATGTGAAGTCCTTAACTGCAAGTAGAGAAGATGGGTTTTACGGGAACTGGGTCGGACTTTTGAGTAAGAGAAGGAGAATCAAGGATCTGATGTCGGCATTGCAGATTACGCAGGACTGCCGATGTAGCGATCCGCGTGACCGGGTATATGGGTTGATGGGCCTGGTAGACGATGAAGATCGGAACAACTTCCCGATAGACTACGAACTCAGCGTACAACAGCTTTATACAGGCTTGACAATGTACTGGCTTACGAAACCTGGTAGTACGTTCTCTTCAGGCTATATATTGCATCGTGCTTTTTTCCCCAAAGAAATTCCTTTCCTCCCTTCTTGGGTTCCGGATTGGACATCATCGCTGAAAGCAGCACATACAAACCTCAAGGCAAACTCGATACCTGTAACTCAAATACGGCTACCCGGTATGATAGGATGCGATCATTCTTCCGGTCTGAGTTGGTTCAGTTCTCCTTTCGCCAACGAACGAGATGATCTCCGACATGGATGGTCGCTTGACGACAACTTCTGGAATCATGTTTGTTCAAGAGAACCCCAACGGAGTGATCGCTCCGCGTTTGAACCCAGATACTCGTGGGGAAAGCTCGCTATAGATGCAGGATGGAATCCTGATTCCCCAGCAAGACTGCTCTCAGCTAATGGTATATTGGCGCTTGATGCTGTCCACATCTTATCTATTCGTGAGGGCAAAGTGGAAATTATTGACACCGATGGAAAGAGCCTGCAAGGGTTGTATGTCGCCGGCTCGGATCACAGCAATTCTGGCGAGACACATATGCATCCGGACGAAATCGACTTACATATCGTTCTGAACTGGCAGCGTCCGTTTTTACTCAAACGTTATCGGGATGGTGTTTATAGTCTCAACAGCCCGTGTCGCATATCCTACACCCCCGAAGGTCCTTTGGCTGATCTTGGAGCCCATCGGAGATTACCAGACATAGTAATGAACCTTGGATCGTTGGAGACTCGAATCGTAGAACGCTGGCTGATTAATCTTTTCTTTTTTGGAGTTCGTGCCGGTACCGCATTCGCTACCTCCAGAGACAGATTTCTGATCCAGCAAAAGTGGTTTGATTGGCTTCCAGTAGCATCGGATACTTGCTTAGGCATGGAATTCTTACTCGATCGCTATGCAAAAGGAGAACATGATCTCCTGGCACTAAGCAGCATGACAGACTTACGAAACGACATCATGCATTTCGTCAGGGAGAACGAGATTTGCGGACCCCATGCCAGATCGCAATTTTGTTTACCAGCCTCGATTAAAGACAAAGCACTATTCGAATCTTTAGTCGATCTGTTTCCTGATCCTTCATGCAATAGAGACGTGGATACAGAACTCGCTACCCGTCTTGAACAGGCTGAAGCAGCTTGGTGTTGGCGAACACTTTCGATGCAAGAGATGATTGCCTCTTTGAAAGGGATAGTAAAACTTCAGCAAGATGCCTGCAAAATATACCCACCGTTAGACACAGCCATGTCAGACCTCAGCGGTATTGCATTCCGACCTCGCATCGCCGTCCAATTACCCACCAACCTTGTTGGTAACGCTTTTAGTCTTGAAAGCTTCGAAGCTTTGCATCCTCTTTTATCACCAATAGTACAGGGCGAGAAACCGCCAACTGGGAATTCGAGATTTTTTCTCGATGAAGGTCGAATTGTCCAAAGGGCTTGGTCGCTATTGAAAGATCTGACAATCGATGTGAAGTATACGCTCCAGCAGAACCTTAGCATTTTATGGATCCACGTGTTGACGATGGAGATGGTGGCACGACTACGCGGTGTGCTGCAACAGCGGCTCATATTGAAGGCTATTAGGGACAAGATGAAGAACGTGCAAAGCATATACCTTATTTAACCCAGATAAGCCGGTTCGGGTTCACGTATTATCGAATTTTCAGAGTAATATTGCTACCCTATGGCTCTCTTCCTTCAGTATTTACGTTGTTCGAATTTTGTTGTTGAAGCTAATGGCAAAAGGCACAAGATGCGCAGGAAATAGTGATTGTATTTCCATCCACTAACATGTACAGAACAGCGCAGCACGGCTGCGACTATCACACTAATATTTATATAGAAAGGGCCACTTGGCAACATCAAATCCTTCAATCACCTCGATCGTCGGAATCATCCAGCGAGCATGCTTCGGGAGTATGGAAGTGCATCGCTTATTCCTTGCGGAGAAGAGCCTCACGGAAGGCACGGCGGCCGCGCTTAGCCTTGCCACCATTGCAATTCTCAGCGTTATGCGCAACAGCCTCGCTGGCAACAGGTGCGGAGGAAGGTGCGGAAGAAGGCGCGGAAGAGGGAACGGGCGAAGTAGTGTCCTCGGTAGGAGTCTGAACAGGGGATTGCGCACCGCTGCTGTTGCCGCCAGTCCAGACAGCTGGGCCGGGCATGGGGTACTCCTTGTATCCACCCCAGATGCTGAAGTTGAAAGACTCGTCGTCCTGCTTGTACGCTCCGGGGAACTTGACGGTGGGACCAGGGGTGCCGCTACCGCCTCCGGTAACCTTGACTTGAGCGCATCTGTCGAGTGTCAGTTTATGTCGCTATGGAGTTGGTGAAGAGAAGAACTCACCCGTAGTAGAACTCAGCCTCACCACCGTGAGCACCGTGGATACCAACATGCTCCGAGCGAATCAAGTACTCGCCCTCAGGAACCTCAGCAGGGACGGTGAACTCAATCCTGTCGTTGTCCCAAGTGCACCAAGCAGTACCCAAGAAGTCCTTGCTGGGGTCGCAAACACCCGACTCGAAGATCTTGAACCAGTCGCCATCACCCTCGTACTCCTTGACGGAGCTGGGCGCCTTGGACATGTAGACCATAGCAGGACCGGGGTGCTTCATGGTAGCACCGACACCGAGCTTCATGGCCATTTTGGTGCCAGCTGCAACCTCCTTTACTCCAGTACGGCTAGCGGACTCGAAAGCACCCTTGTTGCAGCGGAAGTCGTCCATATCGGGAGTCATGTCGTCGCGGGTGTTGATCCACTTGGTGGGGTTGTACTTCTCAGGGCGGGTGTTCTCGCGGATGAACTCGTAGCCCTTTGACTCCTGGCCGTCAACGACCAAGACATCGAAGAAGTAGTGGGCAGAGGCGAGCTGCGCAATGGCGGCACCGGCAAGGATGGAAAGCTTCATGTTGAATCGATGATAGGTTTTGAAATGGACTGGTAGGTGAAAAGATTGTATAGTAGGACTAGCCTGTAGAAACGAATGTAGTAGCGAAAGACTGAAAAGCGACGGAAGAAGCGAAAGACGATGTGCAGGAATGTGCTGGTGGGCTCTTCATTATCGTCCGCTGCTGCTTCTTATGTACCTGAGCAGAGATAACTATCTCAGCTTTGCGGTCAATGTCGCTAGCTGTTTTTGGTGCCCAGACTCCTTCTCTCCACCCACTCCTTGCGAGCCCCTCATCATTGACGTTGGTTTTCACAAAACAGTTGTTCAGCGTTTACTTCCATCGACGCATGAGGCCGAGGTCTCTTGGCGGTGGTATTATTTCCGCTCTGCCGCCCAGCTGTGGCGAAGCGAGATGAACACACGAAATGTGAGAGCTGTCACCGTGGTGTTCGCTGCCGTAGTACCCGCTTCTGGGTGCTAGTTACCGCAGCAGTGGGCCTGTCACCAACGAAATGGTACGGCTGACCGTTTCAAACAGTGATCTTGGCATCGGAAGCTTGGCATTCGGAGGTGTCATTTGTTGGAGACGTGCAAGTACCAGGTTTTATGGAAAGCGTTGCCAGTGCCAAGTGTTCGATGGAGTCCAGGTTCTGGTAAGTAAAGTCCAGCATATCGCCCACATCAGGATGATGGAAGCTTCCCTCTCATCAGATTTGTGTGGTATACAGGACCTCTTAGCGCTGAGATCTCTCTGTCGACGTCTGCCTCCCGGAAGGATCCTCGGAATCTCAGCGCATGAGAAGGTATGTGAATCGTTTCTCCGCCCTTTCAATGTGAAACTCTCAGCGACGATAAGGAGACATGGAGGATCCTACATGCTCGAGGAATGGTGATGAGGATCCAAGCCACGAGCCCACCCACCTGCAACCTCGGTGAGTTATGACCTACCACCTAGCGCCCGTTTGTCTCGTACCTGTGCTATCAGTAGGGACCTTACGCAGGCTTGGCATACAAAGGTGGCTAATGGACATTGATCGACTTTCGAAAGTGCGGCTCAGAAGGACATATATAATCGACTTCTGGTCATAGCAGTCTAAGACAAAGCGACCACACTTAACAGAGTCGATTATTGAGCACATTCGAGTCCGTTTTCAGCCTCCACATTCCAGTTTCTGGGTACGGAAGAGTCTTTGCGGAATCCCAAGCCGGTGGAATCGAATCTCCTGAGTCAGTGGTGGTTCACTTCTACCTGCATTTTAGCCTAAAGACGATCATGAAGGACCTGATCCAATGTATCCACAATGCAACGGTGTGTGGGGAAACGAGTTATAGCGTGTTTCTGTTTCCGCCTGTGGCTTGTTTCAAATGGTGCTGCAGTCGCGAAGTGCTGCCGAACATGAATGCAGGCAGCCTTGTGATTGCTGAGATGCCCATTGCTGGGAGCCGTGAGTGCAATGTGTGTGTCCGCCCACCTACTTTAAAAATAGTCAGGCGATCGAAAGTGCTAACGGTTATCGTTATCGTACGTTAGCTTGACGTGCCAAAAGGGCTAGAATCAGCCTCTGCAGGGCATACGGAATCAGGAGGCATGGGATTCGAGTGCAGCCGGAGTTTGCGCTACGAAAGCGTACGCGTGTTGAATCGACCGGGCAATGAGCAATCTTCATGGGACGAGCAGTGATATTTCTGTGGGACCAAAGTGTGGCCGTGCAACGTGGCTTGACACCTTCACACTCCACTCCCGTCGAAATTCCGCGGTCGGGCTTTAGGGAAATGTCCGGAAGCTATTGGATTGTGGCGTGAAATCAGACTGCTTACCGACACCGTAGCTGCACTAGCGCATGAGCCTAATCCAACGATATATTCTCTATGCTGGAAGGGTTGCTGCGAACCTGTTGTTCTGGTCCGAGGAGAAACGCGGTGCACCAAGATGGTGTTGTGATGTTTGGTCACAAGCAACGCATCCCCGCGTCGCCTGACCCTGTCATACGTCATCACCATCAAGCCATGTGGCTGCACTATTGTATTGATTTTCTCCTTGTCTTTTACTCCGAGTTTGCTGCTATCAAACAAATGCACAAAATTTGCTCCATCTCAAAAAACATTAATTGCCTCGCCGAGAAGTTCAGCATCTAATTTCCCTTGCCATCTCATTCCGATAGCGAAAGCGGTCAGTCGTCATGTCAGCTACCACGGAGCAAGAGCAAGCACCGAACGTACCGACCAACAACCTCAACGTCAAGCAGCAAAACCGCATTCAGAAAAGGCGACTTGCTCGTCAAAAATTCATCACGCACCTGGCTCTCTCACGGCAGAACAGGCCATGCATCCCTGGCGTGGTCCAAGGATGCATGCGTCCACCACGAGGCCCAGACGGTCGCTTCCTAACACCCGAACAAATCACCGTTATGCAGATGGAGGCTCTCGAGATACAGGAAACCAAAGGGAAGCCTGCAGAATGCCCGAATGAGAAGCCAAAACTCTGAATTCTCGGGGACACTTTTGTCTCTATCTAGTACACCAAAGCATTTCCATCTCAGACTCCATGCACCACCAGGAGGTTCTCAAAGCACCAACCATCTTCTCACCTGGACCCAGATATCGAACCCAGAAGGAGATCACATACTCCCAGCACCTTCCCGTCTCAACTCAGATCTCACATCCAGGAGCTCTTCATAGCCCCGTCACCTTTTCGTCTGACGTCTCAGTTTCCACCAAGTACCTTCATATCACCGTTTCCATCTCACAAAACAAACGCATCCTCCCCTCTATCTGCTTCCTCCTGCGCCCTCCCGATCGGATCATCCGCATACACAACCTTGACCTCCCACATACTCGTCGCATTCATAGCCATCAACACACCACCACCTTTACTTCCCTTCTCCCACCTACCAATCTCGTTGACGTTCTCTTCGTCAAGAAGAAGAACAGTCATGATATATTTTGCTGTTTCCCTAGCGGCTGCTCGCTCGATGAAGGAGCCATGGAGCTGTGTCGTAGCTACATAGCCTTTTGGCTTGCCCGGAGAGAACTTTGACGAAAGCGGTGCTGAAGAGGATTTCAAGGTTGATGCTGATGCTGAGGCAGAAGAAGAAGACGATGATGATTTGGCTTTGAGCGGGATAGCAGCGTGCTCGAGGGGTCCAACGGAAACTACCGTGTACACTGGCGCGGGAAGAATATCAAAGACTTCCTTGTTGATTTCGCGTATCATCTTCAAGATTGTGTAAGACCCCCTCTGTCCATCGACAATGAAGACTTCAAACCCGTTGTTGAAGAAATGCTCGTTTGGCTCTGTTTCGCCCCATGTGTCTTCGGTCTCTTTCAGTTGTGCAAGCTTGTCGATGGCTGTTGGTGAGTTGCTGACAATGGCTTCGATGCGGGGGAGGAGGTGTCTGAATGCTTTGGTGGGGCCGACAATGTCGTGGGAGTCGACGTGGGGTTTGGTGATGGAGAGGTACCAGATTGTGCTGGGCGCGGCGGCGGGGACGTCGAGTATGTCGGAAGGCTTTTGCAAGGTAGCGGTAGGTGTGGTTGGTGTTGTGAAGGGGAGGACTTCGGCGTCGCCTTCGAAGAAGACTTCCTTAGACATTGCGGATTGTGAGAAGCAATTGAGGCCTGTTGTTGTCGTCAATCGTGTTGCTGTCGATGTTGAGGATATGTGGTCGAGTGCAGTAGCTGCGGACTTTATATAGGTGAGAGACTCAGGACATGTATACGGAATCAGTGCATATAGGCGTTGATGCCTGGGCGCGTTTGCTGGATGACGTTGTCGCCTCTGTTGTGCGCATCCGCTCCGAGGCTAAGGCCACAGGCGGTGGCAGTCAGGCTACAACATCAGTCGCTGATAGACCGTTACCAACGGCCTAGATGCCTCCACGCGGTTGTATAACACGTGACATAATCCAAAGACGGCGACGTGTAGCTGTCTGGTATTCATGTTTGAAATCGTGGAGTGCTAGGTTAGCGCAGGTTCCAGGCGACTTCAGATGATCGTACGGTTGTGCATTGGTATCTCCTAGTGAAATAAAGACAATCCGCCTCATAGAATACATGTTGGGCTTTTATACTCAGTCCCTGAACGCCAAAGCGCCATACGCATGCAGAAAGCGACCTGAACACGTCACTTAGCCTTCCATATGACTACATCACCTAATGTCTCTTCGCCCTCTTGTCCTTGCCGGGTCGTTTGCTCGCACCGCCGCTGGGCTTTCCCTTCATCCTGCGAGCTGAGAAGCCGCTTCCATCTGCACTGGACTCCGCGGTGTTGCTCTTCGCGTGACGCTTCTTGCCGCCGAAGCCGTACTTAGAGTCCTTCTTTGCGCGCTTGTTGAAGGCCTTGCCGTCAGCTCCACGACCGCGTTTGTCCTTGGGGTCCTCAGCGGTGGCGGCGACGTCGAAAAGGTCTTCCTCATTCGTAGCCGTGATATCGGCACCTTGTCGCTCTGCATATTTGTTAGCATACCGTTATTAGTGTTCCCAAATAGAGGTGGTACATACTCCTCTTGAGAGTCTGGATCTTCTCAATTGTGTCCTTCTTCTCCTTGGCGCGCTCCTGCAGCTTCGCGACCTGGACCTGCTTGCCAAACTTCTTCAAGTCTCTCTGCTTACGTGCCTCAGCAGCGGCCTTCTTGCCAGCAGCGGCATCAATCAGCTTTTGCTTGATCTTGCCCATGTGCTCATCGCTCTTGACCATCTCCGCAAAGTAGTCTGCTGGTCGAGAGAATGCCACGCCCTCCTTCTTCAACTTCTTCCGCGCATCCTTGACACCGGACAGGCATTGCTTGTAGAACGCGAGCTCACGGTTGAGGTCGTCTTCGACATCGGCGATCTCGACAGGCTCATCCGTGGTAACGGCCTGGTACTCGGAGAAAGCGAGTTTGGAGTAAGGCAGTTGTATGCGAGTCAAGGCGGCGGTGAGGGCGGCCGTGTTGTTGATGGTGAGGCGCTGGTGGGGGATAATGTCACCCTTGTCCTCTGAGGCGACAGAGTCGAGATCAGAGAGCGCAATGTCGTCCTCATCCTCATCCTCGTCCTCGTCATCTTCTTCGTCATCGTCTTCAGCGTCCTCGGCCTCGGCTGCGGCATCCTCAGCCTGCAACTCTTCTTCGTCGGAGCTGATGTCACTCTCGCTGTCGTCGAGGTGAGAAAGGTCGATCGCCGGTCGCTCGGGCGCATCGTCGTCTTCACTCGCGTCGTCATCGTCTTCCTCATCCGTCTCCCATTCAGGCTCCTTGACTGCTGGCGCAGCCTTTGCAGGCTTTGCGTCGGTCTTCTTGTCCTTCTTCGGCTTTTTCGTCTTGCCATTGACCTTGACCTCTACCTCATCTAGGGGCACAGGCACGCCTCCCTCCTCAGTATCCTCCTCACCATTCTCCTCCGCCTTCTCGGCTTGTCGCTTTTCCTTCTGCTTGTGCGCCTGCTTCTCGTGCTTGCGCTGCTTCTCGAGCTTGATGTTCCGGCCCTGGTAGTTGTCGAGCGCGGCCTTGAGCTTGCTTTTCGCCATTTCGCTTGATTTCCAACGTCGTTGTGAAAGGTGTTTGAATCTTTGGCGGCGCAGAAGATCAGACGTCAAAGCTTCCCAGAAAATAATTCGTAAACTGCGAACTCTGGGCGCAGAAACATTTTAGCGCGCACGCTAGCTTGACCGCCTCCGAAACGGGCAAGAAGCCGCGGCGAAGACCACGTGCTTCCGTGCGACCCCATCAACCTAGTGTTCACCTGTTCACCGTACATGTGCATGTCCTCCACAAGATACAAAACTAGATTCCACAGTCGCGTTTGAAATCGTTCGACTTGTCCACGAAGCATCAGCCACGTGCGCTCGTCTCCATCTTCCTCCTAAACACATTCCGACATGGCAACGCCTCAACCGCTGGCAGATCGCGCGCAAAGCGACACCGCGGTACGTGCTACACTTACGACAATGCCCCGCTCTCCCTGACACGAAAACAGTCAGCTGTATCAACCAACCAAGAGAGTTCTGGAGAGCTCACAGCTGTTGTTGACGACCTCTTGAACCAACTCAACACCAAGTTTACCACAGTCAGCAGCGAGCTACTTGCTAAGAGTAAGCAAGGGCACATCTGTGCAGAATAGCCAAGATACTGATGATGGGTAGTGGATGACATGTCACGGCGGCTGGACAATCTTGAAGCAACTATTCAGGCTGGAGATGGTAACAAGGGTTCAGGACCTGGAAAGTAGAGGTCACGTGAATGAAGGCACACCAGTCTGATTAAACAAGGCGGTGTAGGCTGCACGATGAAAATGATGGCGTTTGGTAATGGTCTACATAGATCGCATTGATTGCAATTTGGGTATTGACTTTTGGTTCTATCCTACTCATCTCGCCTTCTCCTCATTGTCGTGATCACGTATGTCACTCCTGCTCCATACATGTTGATATCCCTACCTCATCATATCGTATCAATAGTGCTGGTGTTATAAATGCCGTTATCCGCAATCATCAGTCCACGTGCGAGCTGTCTACAACTCCTGCTTCTCCTCTGCATCATCACCAATGAACTTCCTCAGGATGTTGCTCCTGCTCATCAAGTCATCCATCTTCTCGGGCGCTAGGTTGCCCTTGCCAATGAGACCCTGCAGGCGCTTGAGCTCCTTTGCAGCGTATTCCTGGTTGGCACCGATCTTGTTGAAGACCTTGACGTAGTACTCGGCGTACTTGTCCTGGAGTGTGGCAGCGAGGCTCTTGGCCTCCTCAGCACCATCAGTCCACTTGCCATTGAACTTCTCAATGACGCTGTTGAAGGCCTCGATGGTGCCACCAGTGGCGTCAAGACCACCACCTACGGCACGGTGGGTACCGGCGTTGGCGTTGATGAAGTCGATGAAGTCCTTCTCAGCGCGGGCGCCGTTGTATGGGAGAGGCTCAGTGGAGCCCTTGGGGAAGTACTTGATGGTAGGGTAGGATGAAACGCCCTGCTCCTGAGCGAGGGCCTTGGAGTTCTCAGCTTCGGCATCAACCTTTGCGATCAAGACATTGGGTTCGGTGACGAAGTCATTGGCGAGAGTTTCCCAGACGGGAGCGAGGGTCTTGCAGTCTATGCAGGTGTCAGCTGTGATCCATCCGCAGAGCAGAGTTGAGGAAAAACATACGTCCGCACCATGGGGCGGTGAAGGCAACGAGCACATCCTGGTCCTTTCCAACCTTCTCCTTGAAGGTCTTGTCATCCAAGTAGACGACCTGACTGGGTAGCTTGCCCTTGACCTTGGGCTTAACGGAGCTCTTCTCTGTGATGAACTTGCTCAAGCTCTCGAGGTCACGTCCTCCGCTGTAATCAGTAGGCTTATCGCTCTTTCCGTCGAACCACTTGAGGGTAGGGAAGCCCGAGACACCGAAACGCTTGCCCAGCGACTTGTGTTGGTCCGCATCGACCTTGGCAACGCTGACTTTGTCTCCAGCGTGCTGGAAGACGGTAGCAAGCTCTTCGTAAACGGGAGCGAGGTTCTTGCAGTGGCCGCACCAGGGAGCGAAGAACTCTACGAGAGCGGGCTTGCCGGACTTAAGGACGACATCGTCGAAGTTGGAGGGTGTGAGGTCGATGACGGACGATGCCGAGGCGATTGCGGGTAGCAGCGCGATAGCCGCAGGTATTAATTTGGAGAAAAGCATCTTGCAAGTTTGTGAAGCTCAAAGATGAATTGAGGCTCCAGTTGTGTGTTGAGGAGCGGTGGGAATTCTGGTGGGGAGCTAGAGCAGCACAGCGGCTATCAGGGTCCCGCGCGGTGGCGATCGCTTAGTGTGAAAGGTGTCCTCTGTTACGCGTCTGAGGGCGTTACAAATCCAACACCACAACAACTGAGAATGACGTACGTTTAACATTGGTCATGTATACTAATCACTTCGCTCACCACGGACTTGCTTGTCTGCGACAAGGTATTGTATGCATTATCATTCCTGGGTATCACAAATCCATCGTCCTCTCAATCTGCATGTGACGATCCTATCACCTCCTACCAATCTTCAGAAGCTAATGCAACGACATTTTCCAATTGTTGCCCCCAGTCATGCCATAGCTCCCACTAACCGTCTTCTCATCCTCTTCTTTCCTTTCTTCTTTGACCTCCGGCTTCTTTTCCACCTTTGCGTCTTTCGCCTTCCCCAACTCCGCAGCAACTTTCTCCACTGCGCCCTTCAGAGCCCTTACGTCCGCGCCTCTTATCTCTTCAATCTTCTTCCCATCCTTGAACACCATGAAAGTTGGCATAGCCGTGACACCGTATTGTCCGGCAATTTCCCTCTGCTCGTCCACGTTGACTTTGACAAACGCGAACTTCCCTGGCGAGGCATGCGCAGTGGACAGTTGGTTGTAGATGGGTGCGATCTGCTTGCAAGGTGGGCACCATGTCGCGTAGAAATCTGCGATCATGTAGGCGTGTCCATTCAGCAAGGTGCGGAAGTGTAGCGGTGCTGAAATTTCTGTTGGCATGATTGGGATTGGTACTGTTTGTAGATGTGGCGTGCTGGTAATATATGCTGTATACGTTTGGGTGTGGTGTCTTGATATGTCGTACAGTCAACAGTTGGGCTTTTATGTGACGGTTGTTGTAAGGATCAGACTGCACTTTTGTATTTGCTTGTCGGTGGGATGCCGCAATGTTGTAGAAGGTTCTATTTTGGTAAACTACCATGGGCTGAAGCTCAGGCATAAGGTGAATGGTCTCGCCAATCAGCATTTGTCATCAGCTTGACAGTCACGTGGCAGCGCGCTTGATGCATCTGGTAGTCGGTGATAGCAACACGTTGAGCAACGAAGCTACGCATGGTTGCATACCGTATCTGGCAACTGTGCTCATTCCAACAAAGCATTGATCAACGATTCGGCAGTGAAAGCTTTAACCAGACTAATCTGGCGGTCTTGTGAATATGTGGCAGCGCAATGATGAACATGCTGGTTTTTGTAGCCACCTGAAATCCTAAGAAAGATCCGCAACGCCTCGCTATGCCATTGTGTGCAGCAAGAACCTAGCTGCACTCAAGAAGAATAAACTGTCCTCCGCAGAACTCAGCCCCCACCTCTGCCAAGTATCTCTTCCCTTTCCAGTACTTCAGGCTTGAACTTGATCAAAAAGACCGTCTTCCCCGGCCACAGTCCCTTCCCATCCTTGCCTTCTTCGTCGCCTACACTATGCGCCGTTACACCCTCGGTTGGGAAGCCTGCGCCGTCGCACACGCCCTCAATTATGCCCGCCACAAAGGCCGCACAATTCAGACTTGACAGTTCCTTGGGCAAGCTTATGTATTGGTTGACCATAGGGTCGTTGTCGAAGAGCATGTACTGTCCGGGATCGGTACCAGACTTTTCTAACGCGTCGGCGGGGCGACCGAAGAGGTAGCGGTATAGTTGCTGTGCGATGAACTGCAGCAGAGGCAGGATACGTGTGGGCCGAATACTAGCGAGGGGGTTGGCGGTGCGGGAAAGGAGAAGGTCAAGTAGACGGAGACCGATGGGGTAGCCTTGGGTGTTCAGTCTATATGTTTGTTAGGACACATGTGAGGCATCGCGACTCGGTTCTTTCTGCCTACCTCTGCTCCAAGTCCCCCACATCCTTTGCGCCCTTTTGCGCATATGCAATCATCTCAATGAAGAGGTATGCAAACGCCGCTCTACTAAGTTCGGCATTCTTGCTACGATTCAGGTTCCTATCGTATATGCTCTTCTTGTTCGAAGGATACCGCAGCCCGGGCCCTTGGCTTGCGTTCCCGCTCATTGCTATGTGCTGCGCTTGTGGTTGCGATTGTACGTTCGACTGTGGGCGGATCGTGGCTGCAGACGAGGACGTGGAGGCTGCCTGTACGGGGTTGACTGGTTTGGAAAGCGACGACTGGCGCGAGGGGTAGTACGCGTGGTGCAGAGGCAGGATGTTGGACATGGTTGCTATTGAACCCTGGCCGTCTTGTTTGGCGGAGTCATGTGGGTCCGAGGGTCGTGCGTCGTGCGTCAGACTTGCCGCGGGTTGAGGCTGAAGATGCCAAGGCTAGTCTTGGTGTCTTGCACCCGTGCTTCCGACATCAGCCGTCCGACGTTCAACACCTTCACAAGGCGCCTAGGGTAACTGAGTTGAGAAGTCGAGGATATTCATTATGACTAGAGTTTTCTACCTATCCCATCTTCACGTCACTGATAGTCGACTAGTCCGATTTCGACCACTTCCGTGCTGACACTGTTCCACCATCCATAAGAATATCCGTTCCCGTGACGTACGAAGACTCGGGTCCAGCCAAAAAAACTGCGATGTTTGCGATTTCATCCGGGGTACCCATACGTTGCAAAGCCGAAACCCCGACCATAGTCTTTGGGCCTACACCAAGGGGTCCATCCAGTTGCGCGAGAAGTTGCGGAGTCGCAATGACTCCAGGGCTGATGCTATTTAATCGGGCTTGTCGACTGCCCCAAGCTTTTGCAGCACCTTGTACTCTCAGAATATTTGCCCGCTTCGAAACGGTGTATGCAACGTTGCCATCCAAGGATTCCATGTTCAGTCCTTCATGATCCAAAAGTTGCGTGAGAGGTGCGGTAGCAAGGTGACGCTCCAGACTGGGGGAAAGGGTGATGAGATGGCCGGCCATACTAGCAATGCAAACCAAGGAGGTTCCCTCGGACGCGACAGACAAGAAAGCCTCGATTATATTGGCCGTACCAATCAAGTCCACGGCATAGATCTCTTTGGCACTGGCGCTTCCAGGAGACAGGCCTGCCGTATGGATAATAGCGTTGATACGGCCCGCAGAATGAGCAGCATGTGCAAAGGCCTCGACGGATCGGTAGTGGGCGATGTTTACTGAATGACCTTCACAGCTAACGCCTTCTTTCCGAAGCGTGGAAAGGGCATTATTCAATGTGGTTTCCTGGAAGTCGGCTAGAAGAACGTGCTTTCCGGGAGCCAGTCGCTGTGCGACTGCGAGACCCATCCCACCAGCACCAATGACGACAACTACATTGCGAGTGGGATGAGACGATGTCATGACGGACATAGGCCCCTCTCGTAGCTGCTGTAAGATTTGGAGAGATTGATAAGGGGAAGTTGACGACTATCGGTGCGACAAATTTGATAAGCGGTATGATGTTCTTGTGCTACGGTTGAAGTCCTAAATACTATTTGGTGTAACCAATCACTAGCTCAACCCACAGACCGAAACCTAAACCGAGAACGAGAACGACAGGATGGGGCCAAGCTACTCACCGATGGACCAATAGCCATGTCCGCTACCCGCAAGTCGCGCTCCTTACATGATATCCCTCGAAACAGGCCCGATTTCACCAGAGTCATACACTTCTTTGCAACAGACTAGCAAATTTCAATCTCAAGCGTATCCAACGCGTACTAAAGTGTGTGGAAGCTCACCGCTACTGGAGTCCGAGGGCCCGCGTTATGGGGCATCGGTGTCCGAGCAACCCGAGGGATAGAGATAACGTATCTTCTGCCATACATGGCGCACAACTCACGGTCCCCTACTTCTTAGTCACGCTGTCTGAACTCCAAGACCTCCATTTGTGATTGTATATCGACTACGATATTTAGAGCTCCAGAACAACGAATGTATCCGGATACAAGAAACACAGTGAAATTGAACCAAGCGTCTTGATGTTCTCTTGTTAGTTTGACCGACACCATTGAGAGTGTGTAGGTTCGTATTATTGCTGAGTCTACGATGATAGTTCCTTTCTGATAAAGTTCCTCCAGAACCAATCAGCCTGCCGAGTCTTCTACCCGTAGGCCACCTTAGCTGGCTGGTTCGTTGTTGTCGGCAACGCGGTATGAGTAGCTACTCCGACACGAGAAGGTACAGCACAAGTATTTATGGTGACAGATGCCCTAATCGTAAGGCCACTGCTAGAGCTACACACGCCATACGTCGACTAGCAACTGTCACCGCAAAGGTCAAGCTCAGCGCCAAACCAGCCATATGGACTACAACCATCTGTTAACCCATCTCTTTCACAACCTCTTAGCTGAGGTGACACATCAACATGGGCCGGTGGTGTAAAAGTAAAGAAAACGAGCTTCTTTGTACAGCTCGAAGTTACTGTATTACAAAGTTTCTTATCACAATCTAAGCTACCTGCGTCGCCGCAAGCGTCGTCATCGAAGCAACCACTCTCGCCGTAGGCGCTGTCGACATCCATGCATCTCTTGCAGTCAGAGCATTTGCTTGAGTATTGCACGTTCCGTACGTTGTCTGACAACCGCCATCACAATGTCCAGACGACGACCCAAACCATCCATAAACCGAGCCTGAAGCACAACGATGAGCTAAATTTCTTTCCAAGTGATTGACGTGGAGATGATTGCGGGAGTGAGGGATCCATAAAGTAGTCACCAAAATCACTTCCGGGACATATGGATCCGTCACTGCTGTTAATCTTGCCACAATATCCATTGGGTGGAACAAAGATAGAAAATCGCTTACCAGTCTCCGAAGCCGCACCCTGGGCAAAGCTATCCAGATAGTCCTCCACGTTGGCCTGCATGATACATCAATCCTGCAGACTTGTCAACAATCAAGCCAATCAATCTGAGCACCCCAGATTGAATTGAATTGATAGCTCTTTCAAAATAAGTAGATTGAATTGATAGGATTGATAGAAGCTACCTTCCTAAATAGATAATTAGCTAGCCTAGCTAAGTAAAAGATCTACAAAAATCTTCAGATTGGCTTGATTGATGCAAAAAAATCTCGAGATTGGCTTGATTGAATGAGCAGATTGATTCGAATCAATCAAGCCAATCAATCCAGATTGATTGTTGACATCTCTGCAATCCTGACTCTAGTTTTCTTTCAGGGAATACAGGTGAGGTTTACGTACCATTTGGTGACAGCGCAATACTGGCAGAAGATGACGTGGTGGATGTAGGGCTTGCGACCAACGCAGACGACGATCGTGGCGATGAAGCGAGCGAAGGCTGGGTCGAAGACGTGGCTATCGATGACGCATCGCCTCCAAGCGCCTTCCCAAAACATTCTGCATTTGCAATGGTCAAGTTCAACCACGTACCCGCAGTCGGCTTCTTAGTCAAAGCCGTGTACCAATAATGTGGGCACTCCTCGGCAAGCTCAAGGGCAGGGGAACCGTGACTCGCCCACCATACCGAAGCAGAACTGGCATAAATAGTGTATGCAGGAAGGACGGCAGTGGGTGCAGCAGTGATGATTCCGCATCAACGCGTAGCATCCGGGTATGGACATTCAAGTCCAGTGCAATTGGCAATCAGCTCGTCGCCGTAGGAGTCCAAGGCTGATCTTACGGCCCCGGAAGGCAATGGAGGGTCAAAAAAGGGTGTGTAGGCTGAGATGGAGCAATCCGGATAGTCGTCGAATCCAGACGGTGGGGAATTGGGAAAGAGTATGGAAATTTCTGATGGATCCAGTGCTGCTACTCTGGATGCTGACGCAGCAACAAGGAAGATGGATAATATCATCATGAGATGGGAAGGAGGACAAGTATGAGTAGAGCTATTCAGCTGGTGTTGTCAAGATGTGAGAGGCTGGGAAGCTTTGACAAAATACTCTCTGCACATATACATGCTCTCAAGCAATTATGCAGGGATCGCATAAGGTACTGGGGTTAGTTCAGCCAAGCATAGTATTCACGACGGCACAGCTGCACGGAATACGGATAGTCAGAAGAGTGCAAAGTCCGAGCCGCCATTGCTAAGACCGCACTATTGATTTTACTCTTCCTCCACCCCCTGCTCATTCGAACCCTATTCACGAGTTTTTAAATAGACCTCGATAGCTGCAAGGCAGTCATTCTTGCGGTATCGTTTCAAATCAGGTCACCCATAATCTTTGTAGATCTTCTGGACTCCCTCAAGCGTCTCTTGACATTCGTCACTGCGACCATGCCAAGCAGCTCTGACATTATCATAGCGAAAAGGTACGAAATTGAGCGTTCTGAAATTAGCCTTGAGCATCTCAAAGAAGTCCGAGATCTCCCAGACTCCACCGTTGGACCGCCATTCGGCCTGGTCTTCTGTGATCAGATTATCGTCAAACCAGCCGTAAGGGTCGGGATGGACTTCTGGTATATCGACTTTGGCTTCGTCCTCACACTCATACCAGTAAATGACGCCGAGTTCCGTATCGAGTAGGAAATCAGGCCTTTCGTCCATTGCGACGTGAGACCCACAATGTAAGATGGTATCTTTGCTTCGTCCTCAAACGGCTCGGACACCTCATGGAAATCCGCACCATCCTCATCCCCACGACATGTATGCCAGCTTACAAGATCACACTCGGGAGCGATCTGGGTGAAGCCACTTATGTAGGGTAGATGACGAAGAAGGTCGATCACCTTGTCCATCTTGTCGAATTTCGGCCAGCCGTTCGGACTGATTGTAGGTTATCCATCTTCGGGAGGCTCCTGGATTATAGACTCGTCTGCGTACATAGCTGACAAGAATTGGAAATAGTTGCGAAAGGCCTTGACTGTCGCATCACGCGAATAAGTGATTTCGTATATAGAAGGAGATTCATGCGAATAAGTGACTTCGTATTCAGAAGGAGAAAGCATCTTGATCTTATGAGTACGCATCTTTCCTGCTGTCGTGATGAATGGTGTAGGATGACCGGAAAAAAAGAGTACAGGATGACAATAATGGGGGAGCAGGTCAATTTTCGGATGCAACACTAATCTTACTGAGAGATCCAAGAAAGGTTAAGATAGAATTTGCCTTTCGTGAGGCGCCTGTAGCGGCATGAGGCGTGGTCTCTACAAGGCGGTTAATGAATGCGGCACGGTGCCATGGGCCCAACAGTTTCGTGTTAGAGAGAACACACCGACAGTATGCTCATGTATTAGAATTAGTTACCAGACCTCGGAAAGATTCAAACTCCGTCGGAGAAAACTGACATGAGTTTGCTGTATCTTTATATAGGCCATTCGCGAAGAGTGCAAGTACGTAGAAGTAGGATTGATCAATCTATGTTCCGACACTTCGCCTCGGCTTAAGAGATTTCCAGGGTTTGCAAGGCGGGGCCGAGGGTCATGAGTCAGTGCAGCTAACATCAAGAATTCCAACCGCCTTGCCAAGCACCCACTGTCCTTCTACCACGCCCGCGTCGATTTTCATGATGGGTTCATTCTTTACGGTTTGTGAGATATGCTATACTGCACGCATAAACACATACTTAGCACAATCAGGCTGTTATTAAGCGATTTTCTCGATGCTACGTAGCAAGTCGGAAAGAAGAAGTATGGCACTATAAAGACTCACTGTTTGCAAGGTCTACATGTCTGCATGGTATCGAACTTCTGCATTACGACAGACTGCCTGGACGGCGCGTTTCGAATGTCACTCATCGTGCTCCGCACCTGTCTCGGCGTAATCCTTTGACATCTTAACCATATCCCCCATATAGTTTCTCCAGCTTCTTCTTCTCATTGTTCACTCCTTCTGAACTGAACACTTTGCGCTCCTCCTAAGCGCTCCTCCTCCACTCTTTGTACCATTCGCGGAACTCCTCAGTTACGTTCATCTGGTGCCATACGAGAAACATCATTATCGGCTGCACAGCGATGCGGTGGATGTTGGACTAGATCTGGAGACGGCAGCAGTGTATTTTTTGAATTTGAAGCCGCATCGCGTATGCGGAGTAATACAAAGTGCTCTACCTCAAGCTTTGGTCGTGAATGCCTGTTGTGTTTGCTTTGTTCTTGCAACGCAGCCAGAGCATCGCCGCGTTCCCTATTCATCCGACGCTCAGACGCCAGATGGCGCTGCTTGTCATCCTTCTCCACCGTCATGTCCTTGGCATTCCTCGCTTCCTTATCGGTACCATTCAGTTCTCATGTCTTTCCGTATTTCTGGTTGCTCGGACTGACATTCTCTTACTCGATCTTCTTGGGAGTCTCTTTCGACTGAGTGTTCTCGGGTCGCAAGCGTGAGACCTCGCTCTCAAGGCGAGTAAGGAGGGGTATTGTATCATCCGAAAGATCAGATCCCGCGAAACTCTTGGAGGTCTTCCAATCTACGTGTTCGATGATCTTGGGTTTATCCTCAGCTTTGGTCTTCCAGTCTTTGGCTTGCTGGCCGAAGACCGTGATAGTGGCACGCAGACACGCGTCTTCATCATCATTCGCTCTTAGCTCCCCGTCGTCTGCTTCTTCAACTCTAAGACCTCTGACAGAAGATGTGATAGGCAGTTCGTGTCTTGATGACTCAAGCGACAACATTTCCAGGCACAAGTCGACAGATTGACAGAAAAGTGCGTTGTGATTGAAGTTTGTCTGTTGATAATTAGTATGAGCGTGCATATAGTAATTGATAGCATACCTTATTATACGCCCTCAAGCGAGTATACTGACAGCGACAGAAACAGAAAGGCTGTCGGAACCTTACACGTCATCATGACGCCAAGAATTAGATTCCGATAAGGTGAGGATCAAAAGAGAAGGAACGGCAAGGCTCGATCGTATCCGGTTCGTGGTGAAGCTTTCGCGTGCCATAAGCGCCCTCTGACACAGATGGTAGGTGAGCGAAGTGCAACGATATTCGTCACTCTTCGTGAAAAAGGTGCTCGAGAGTATTCCGTCACTCAATCACCCATCCTTCAACTGCTCGATAACAGCTGCAAGGTCTTTCACTCGGAATGGCTTTGGGACCGCGTCATCCATTCCAGTCTCTTTCGCGCGCTTCAGCTGCTCCGGTCTCGCATTCGCAGTAACAGCGATGATGTGAAGGTGCTTGCTGATAGATCCGTCATGCTGCGCGGCGCGGATCATACTCGCGCATTCGAGACCATTGACAATGGGCATCTCGATGTCCATAAGGATGACATCTATCCTGGGCGCTGATGCAGTAGCACCCTTCCAGTGTTGCGTAGTTTTGATGAAGTCGAAGGCTTCTTGCCCATTATCGGCTGTGTGGACAATATACCCATGACGTTGCAACTGCTTCTTCAGAACGCGTTGATTGATCAAGTTATCTTCAACGAGCAGGATGCTGGATGGGTTCGTAGACGGCGTATCAGCAGTAGTACTCGTAGCATGAGGGTGCGCTAAGGTCGTCCCTTCGGTATTGACTGTGTCGTTGGGATTCAAGGTTGACGGGATCGAATTTGGCCGTAAAGCCCTGGATGCTCTAGTGTAGAATGCGAACGTAGAGCCGACATGTTGCTGGGAGTTGAACCCAATCTCGCCACCTAACAAAGCTGCTAGTTTTTGACTGATGGATAGCCCCAGTCCGGAGCCGCCATATCTACTGTGAGTCTTAGGCGAGGCTTGTGTAAATTGGGTTGCGACACGCGCTTTGGCCGCTTCATCCATTCCACATCCTGTGTCCTCTACTTTGAACCACAAAAAGATGGAGCCTGCTGATAGCTCCGTTTCGAGTACTGATTGATCTGTCTGAACGGGCTTTTGCACTGTCTTGATGAGGCCATCGAAGATGGCGGTGGGTGGCCAACATGCTGCCCCGATGCGAACGCTGACAGCTTTTTCGCCAGGTGTATCTTTGGTGAACTTGATCGCATTGGCCACCAAGTTGAATAGCACTTGCGTGATTCTTCCAGGGTCTGCGTCAATCCAGTCAACCCCAAGCTTGCTCAACGAAGGATCGGCAACAGCTAGAAGCTGAACTCCGGCCTGTTCAGCATCAAGCTTGAAAGTATTTTCGACTCGTCCGAGGAAGCTCTTCACCTGGAAGACGGTAGGGCAAATCTCGAGTAGATCCGAATCTAGTTTGGAGAGCGAAAGAATGTCGTCTATGATACGTGTTTGATGCATAGTGCATGACGTGATCGTTTCGACAGCATCGACCACGTTGTCGTTGAGACTGCGGCAGTCGTCGGCGGCTGAGGCGCTTTCAAGATTGGACATGCTTCCACTATCGCACCGATCAAGAAGAAGCTTTACTTCCGAGAGGGAGTGGGCTATTGAATCCGCGCAATGCATGACCACATTGAGAGGATTTCGGATCTGTGATTTATCAGAACAAGCTAAAGCATGCATAGCTCCAGGTACATACCTCATGGCTCACCATATCAATGAAACTGCGCACTGTCAGAAAGCGACCACGTATTTGGGATCAGTGCGTACTTACTTTTCCTGCTGTCTTTTCGCTTCCACGGCTTGTTCGAGCCTTCTGAGTTGCAACGCCTCAGAGAACTTGAAATCGCTAATGTCCATTATTGTACTTGTAATCTGAAAGTTGTCGTTGTCCACCATCTCCAGGAAGGCTGTGAACTGCACCCAAGTTTGCTGTGAGAAGTCCGAGTCTGCTGTCCATAGTCGATTTAGTCTGAGATGAAAGGTCGCAGACTCTCCAGTACGCGAAATGTCATGCAAACGTTCATCGAACTGTGGAAGATCCTCGTGAAATATAACCGAGCGAACGTCGATGTCAGCTGCTGGTATAGTGGAATGCGAAGTCATTTTGAACCAGGTCTTGTTGGCGAAAGAGGGCCGCATGTCCCGATTGAAGATCAAGATTCCGAGGGGAGCATTCTCAACGAGATTTCGAAGACGCAGTTCGCTGAGATGGAGCTGCTCTAGGGCTGCTGTGCGCCTAAAGATTGCTTCATGCTCGACTTTCTTCTGTGCGTCTATGTCCGTAGCACAGCCGGTAACGCCAATGACTACGGAGAGGCTGTCAAAGACAGGGACACAGGCGATTTGCACCCACTTTCTCACTCCACCTGCTAGCCGAAATCTGATGGAGAGCGTTGCTTGTAGGCCAGCAAGAAGCGCTTGCCAGTTTAGTGATAGCACCGGTACGTCTTCGGCGTCACAGAGATCTACCAGCTTCGGCTGATTTTCCACGTTCAGCTCCCTAGAACAACCACTCAAATCGCAAAATCCTTTCTGCCATCATGTTAGAACGCGAACGATAACGCTGAGTAGCTGACCGTACATTGACCTGCAGTACATGTCCCGACAAGGAACATTCGAAAACCCCAACACTACCCGCATCAAGTTAGCATTATCCGGTGGCATCCCATGCGACACAAACCTCGCTGCGCCCATGATTTTTAGTAGCCGTGACAAGCCTCCGTCGGCTACAGTAGCCTCCTGCTGCTCAAGGGCCTGTTCTCTTGTGATGATATCTATCTCTCTCCCAATCCCTTCGTCTTCATTCTTTTCAGCAAGATGCCTCGCTTCTTCAAGCACCCACGAGACTACTTCGTTCGAAAATTCGCCATGGAGCGTCTTTATCCATGCTTGATAGGAGCGATCGTACGGTATCCGTGGCGCCAGACCAACTATTAAGACAGCGTGAACATCGGTGATCCGGTTCCAAGCGCTCGGCAACACGACAGCCTGGTAACAAGCATCGCCATGGCATCGATCCTTGGACGCCTGTCGCATTTCCAAGGGCAAAGTACCGTCTTCAGCCTGGAGAACCACCGGCGCATGAGTATTGACACTTCTGAAAAAGCCCTGCACCCATTTTTGGTCGATGTTAGGCTCGAGTTTGCACGGAGGCGCGGCTGGGAAGGAACCAACAGTCCCAGAGAGCAGGAAACTCAATGGGTTGACTCGATTGGTGAGAAGACTCGTTCCTTCCACTCGTTCGATGGTCGTCTCTGCGCGGTACAGAGCAGCAAAAGCTATATCCCCATTCCCATTGGATATGCCACACAAGATCGAGGGCCAAAGCGTGTCGAGGTTTGACGCAGACTCGCAAGCTCGGGATATCTCGTCCAGAGAATTCTCGCGACGGGCTAGCAATTCGTCTTTGGTGATATCGTCAGTCGTCGTGAGGAGGCTTCCAGCGGCGGGGTTGGCCCAGTCCAAGTTTCGGTCGTATCGCAGATCGGAATCGACGGCGGGATCGCTTTCTGAATTGCTGGAAAGAGAGGGGTGGGGCTGATCAATCTCTACCGCCATGACTAAATCACCAGCATGACGACACAAAAAGATCGATCGATGGTACTGAGGGGTGCTTTGCTGGTATACATTTCAGCCACGATCCATTGCCGGTAGGCGTACTAGCGCAAACGGTTTAGGTAGCGGCGAACCAGGCCGCTGACAGCGATCTAGACCGCGAAGGCCACGCGAACTACCCTGGCTACAGTCTAGACCACAGAGACCATGAATCCATCGAAACAAGCAGCTACAAGGCAAAGGGCGACACACTGTCCGATTGGTGGATGCCAATCCGCGGATGTGTTTGCAGAAAGCATACCTGGGTGGAGCTGCTTCGCACTGCGATCAAGTTGCTGCGCGGAGCGCCACTCAAGGTGGCAAACGGAGCCCTAGATCGACCACTGAGTTCGTCAATATGATAGGCGGCCAGCCAAAACAAAGTCCAACACGAAACACGGCATGTACTGAGCATATATGCATTACTCGCTTGTCATGGTTAAATCTGCCTTCATGGTGCGCACGGCCAGATCCCTGTTGGTCCCATTCTCTAACCACGAGCGGCTGGTGCATCTCACCTGTTAGATCCCAATGCAGTTCCGCGGTCGCCACTTGCCCTGCATTCTCATTTCGGTGGGAACGATGAGAGACTCCAGCGAAAATTGACCACCATGGCCTTCCAAAGCCACGTTACTGGTTTTCGACTGGACGCAAAGCAAGTTCAGCTCCAGAACTCCCGCCGTCCGGTAGGTCTAAGCAAGTTCAGTCTAGCGCGCTCGCTTACTGCAATGCTCCGCCGTCTTTTGTCTCCACCCAGCGTAATCATTCCAGGGCGAGACATTTCTAAGATGTCGCTTGCTAGGGAAATCGTCACGAAATTGCTCAACTTCACAGCAGCGGCCATCATTGAACGTGAGAATATAACTCGAAAAGGACATGATATACTTCGATCTTTCCAGAAAGCTCAGCACTCTACGCTGCATGCGATTCTTAAGACGAATCGAAGGCTGAGTCGACCCAACTTAGTGCTATCATGTATAGAGCACCTGCACACCCCAGCAAGAGCAAAAGGAACTAGAAAACAGAAACAATGAGAGCAAAGCTCACGAGAAGACAGGCGAGTTATACTAGCTCGAGCTCTCCAGAACGCTGTCTAAAGGCTCCGTATTTACTTGGTAACGAGCACTTCTAGGCCGTCCTAAACATGTTGCACGCTTACGCGGCTGATAATCTACGCTACGAGCAGATAAAGCAGCACAACCAAGGACAAAATTGATGCTTTGCACCTACAACCCGCTGTAAAGTTTGCAGGTCCCTCTCTCGCCAAAATTGGTGAATGAGACAGCAAGAACTCTAGCAAATCGCCAAGTCTAGCATCTTTGGCAATGAAGCTTGTGGTTTTGATCTGAAATTTGTCTACGGAAGGTGCTGAGATGGTTTCGAACGGTGGAGAAGGTATTTTGCGTAGCGGATCTATGGATTGAGCAGAACATGTGGCCCGCCGCCGTGTGGAAATCACCAGGATGATGCGTCCCATTGCTTCCACGGACATTACTTGCCCCATACTCTTCCACTTACGACTATGCGCTGGTATCACGCAGCACATGCTGTGCCAGAATGTGATTCGACGTCAGGATGTCGAGCCACTATGAGCTCCATGATCTCTTTTGCAATTGGCTCTTGACAACTTTGGTAATGTTTCACGAAGGACACCCACAAATCTCCTCGATGAGATCCATCAGACTTAGGCTCCGGTCGGTCTAAAATGGCTCTGATCGCTGTGACGACAGCGGGTGGTGGCCTGATTTCGGGCGCAGACTGTACGGAGTACTTTATCAAATTCAGCTCGAGCGGATCCAGGAAACTTCGCATTAAGTCTGCTGTGATCTCGATACAAGATCCGTGTCTTGTCAGAAGCTCAAAACTTTCAAGACTCTTAGCCTGCTTGACTATGTCCAATGTGATCGTGAGATGTGGCGCTCTTGCAAGAAGCAGACGAAGTATTTCTGAATCGCGATATCGAAGGTCAGCGATCAACAATCGAATGGTCTCGATCGTAGGCTTCAGATGCGTATTGCCTGCTAGTACCCGCTTGCACATTTGAATCGCACATTCCGAGTACCTGGTCACTAATCGATCCAAATCGTTTTCAGTGGCTTCTACGTGCTGCTCAGTGCTGAGAAGCGATTCTATCAATCGCTCGGAGGGGTATCCTTCCCGCGACAAGATTGATGTGAGTGGGGTTTCTCCCTTGCTTCCCTTCGAGTTGACGTCCGCTCCATGCTTTAGTAGTAGTCGTATCGTTGCATCATCTCCATGTTCTGCACATGCAGCATATAGAGGTGTTCCATGATTCGACGAGAACACGTTAACGTTCGCGCCATGTTGTAGAAGTATCTTGGCCAAGCCAGCGTTGCCAGATTTGCATGTTACATGCAAGGCTGATCCCAAATTAGGTGAGATGATGTCAACGTTGGCACCGTATGTGAAAAGTAGTTTGAGTAATTCTTCGTCTCTCTTTTCGCAAGCAACGTGCATAGGTGTTCCCTTTCCGGGGATCAACACATTGACTTGAGCACCATGTTGGAGAAGTACTTCGGCCATTTCGCGATCACCGTTCTGACAGACTCTATGCAAGGCTGTTCCAGTGCCGGGAGTTTTGAACTCCACAACTCGTCGTCCATACATATCTCGCGTCTGGCATGTAGGGTAGAGAGAGGTTCCAGGGTCATCAGATGTCGTGTTGACGTCAATGTCGCGCTGTAGCAGCAACGTAACTACCTCCGAGCTACCACCTTCGATTGCAGCAATCAACGCGGACCCGAATGATTCGTGACGCTGGTCAATTTCGACGCCGAGATCGAGACATACTTGGACAACTTGTAGCATTCCCAGGTAAGAAGCTAGGTGTAGAATGCCAGCTGATGCGCAAATATGGCTTTTGTCAACCTGCGCAAGCTTCAATATAGCCTCACTGGCAGCAGCGCGGGCATTACTGCATGCACAATCCTTGGCTGACCGGCCGGGAAGCCAAGAGTACAAGAAGGAATCTCTGGCCCAAGCCTCGCAGCATAAATTCTTGTGGAACCTGTCTGTCTTCAATTGTATGGGCATGAGGCCTTCTAGCATGGCGTAGACTGGAGACTGGTAATCCAATGGTAAGGGTTGCGGGATGACCACCATCGGCAAGAGCTCGAAAAGAACGTTGTAGCTCTGGAAGTAGGCTGCTGCCTGAAGCACCGGAGGTCTCACGTTGGCCATGTCGATCGAGCTTCCCATCATCATCTCAATACTTTTTTGAGCACCTAGGGCTGCAAGGTTCGCCAGCAGTCTTTCGGAACTTTGCATGGTTTCCACATGGATAACAAATTTGCCGTCTTCTTGCCAAGCGCGCATATATGCTGGGGCCTCCGTACAAGCGTTTGTGAAGTCGTCCGTATCTAGCAAACGAGTAAGAACATAGTCGATGATATCCTTTGGCTTCTCTTCTACGACAAGTGTCCTCAGGATGTTGACGTCTCGTCCAGCATCGTACAAAGTAGCTCCCGCGGTCAGTAGGAGTTCCATCATTCCGAGATCTCCAGCAATAGCAGCAGTTCTCAGTGGAGTCAAGGACCGACCTGACTCCTCTTCAACGTCTGCCCCATATTCGATCAACAGTGCGGCAACTTCCACATGGCCATGTTCACAGGCGATGTGTAGCGCGCTAGATATATCCACAAATCCAGTACGCAGTATCTCTGTCTGGTCTGGCATCGGTCTGTTTGGTTCCGAGAATGCAAGCAGCAATTTTACTAGATCGACACTGCCACTACGACAGGCGAAAGTCAGCGTTGCGTAATTCTCATTGGATTGCGCCGACCCTTGATCGATGGAATCGTTTGACGATTGCATCGCACCCCAGTCGAGCAAACATTGCACGATCGCTAAGTGTTGGCCTTCCACTGCGGCACGTAGTGGAGTCCATCGGAAGTTACCCGCGGTCGAGGCAATCTCGGTGCCAGCTTCTACAAGAAGTTTGACGCAGTCCAGGTGACCGAACCGAGCAGCAGCATGTAAAGCAGTTCCATAGTAGTGACCTACAGCCTTAAAATCGACATCTCGGTCTATGAGCAATCTCACGAACTCGAAATCACCGTCCGCTGACGCCATTTGGAGCAGGAGAGTGAATCCAGTCGCTGTGGCTTGTAGGCCAGTTTGCGATTGCAGAAGGTACCGAATGACAGCTCCTGAACCGGTAGTTAACACTTGGCGAACAGTATCAGACTCGACGAAACCGTCCTTGAACACTGAAAGTGCCGCATCTAAAAGTACGGTTGGAGAGGTGTGGGTCACTGGTGGCTTGGCCTCTTCCTGAGCTCCAGTCAAAACATTCAGAACGGTGAATGAGTCAAGTTCTCTCCATGCAGCGTAGATCAAAGGCGTTTTGTGGTCCTTGTCAGGTATATCAATCGCTGCACCACTCGCTAATATCATGCGGACCGTTTCCACGGGACAAAGTGCAGCCGCGGAATGTAAAGTGTTTCGCCCAAGGCTGTCCACGACATTGACGTTTGCATGCTCGCGCAACAGCAATTTGATTAAGGCTTGCTGCTTGCTAAGAAATTCCCGTTTATTGTCTTTGAAATTCTTCAGTCTTTTTGTGGAAATTCCACAGATCCGGTCATATTGCGGCGTGGCTTGAAGACAGGCCTGTAATGCTGTCCTTGGCCAGACTTCATTCGTAGTAACTTTGTAGATATGCCAAGGCATGGAGTGATTATCGACAAAGCTGGGACACGGTATAGGCTTGTCGGTAATTGCGTTGACGTCCACCCCGAGTTCAATGAGATATGATGCCACCACAACATGTCCGTTTGCACATGCTTGGTCCAGAGCCTGCGATAGCAAAAGCTCATGATTGATGGATTGAAGCAATTGTTTTTCCCAAGCCTTCATTGCGGAGACGTAGCCTCGCCGCGCAGCTTCAACAAATGTCTGTGCGAACAACAAGTCGTCTCGGTAGTACGGCGGTTGGGTATTAAGATAACAGATGAGGTCGTTGTGTTTGGTCTTAGCTGCACCGTCGTAAATATCCCAGTAATTTTGCACTTGGTACCCGTGATCGCTGTTGTGTTGTAAGAGGACGTAGAGCACACGAAGAGATCTGTCTTCTTCCGCTTGAGCACAAGCACTTTTCAGCGCGATCGTGTCGATTGAAGGATAATGTCGAAAGAGTACTTCCAATGCTCGTTCGCTATCGCACTCAATTGTGAAAGCTAGAGCGATTGGAAATAGATTCTGTAGGCCGGATTCCGGTGCCAATTGTAGTGCAAGCTCCACTGTGTCTGGTGCGTTACCTCGACAACCTAGTAGAAGAATCCTCATGACATGACCGTTATCAGCCGTTTCATTCGTCTCAACCACTTTGCGAGAAAGGCAAAAATAGTCCGACCATCGGCTCTCCTTCTTGTCACCGGAATTCTTGTCTGACCATTGACTTATCTTCCTGTCACGTTTCGCTCTCATAGGTTGCTCATATTCCATTGGAGTGAACGGGGCATAATGACTGGATGGTGGGGGACCGTATGCTTCCTCACATTCGAGAAGCCGCTTTATGACGGCAACATGCCCATACCAAGCTGCGCGCTCCAATGCCCGTGGAATGTGTTTTCCTGGTAGATCTGGTGTACCCAGAATATTGTCAACGATACCGAGTTGACCAGCCGCAGAAGCCACCTTCAGTCCAACCCCGATATTGTATAACGAAAGCCGAATGGCGGAGCGATAATCCAACATACTGCGGACGATAGACTCTTGGCCAGCCGCTATGGCAACGAGCAGAGAATGAGATCCAAACCGTTCATGGTGCTTAAGATCTGCGAGTTCTGTGGCGTGTTCGACTCCAATACCGTTATGGATGCTCTCGTATGCCGCGCCAAAGCTGAGATCCCGTCCTTCAACCACGTTTGCTCGATCTGTGTGCAGACTGCGCTCAGAATGATGTGTCGAATTGAGTGTTGATAGAAGATCAACGTGCGTTGGGGAAGGCGCCTCAGAATTAGCGGATGTCATGCGCATGATCTCATCATCATCCAGGAGGGATGTGCTTTGATAGCCCCTTCGTAGAAGCAAGTTCGCGATGGACTGATTGCCCGCTGACACCGCAGCACTTAGCGCATCACTGAACAAGCCTTTTTGGCTGATAGAAGCGCCTGCTGCAAGAAGGGCCTCTACAACGTCGATGTGGCCGCGATACGTGGCTGCTTGTAGCGCATTGCCGTAGTAACCACCAGAGTTGTCGACAGCCGCCCCACTTCTTATCAGCATTGTGGTTATTGACAAGTGTCCTCTCATTGAGGCCGCTTGGAGCGCGTCACCGAATGATCCATTCGAACTAACTATCGCATCTCTGTCAAGAAGCAACCGCACAGTTGCTCCATGGCCCATCAAGCTCGCCGCACGAAGTGGTGTTCCGAACGGTCCTTCATGCTCAATATCGAGACCCTTGTTGAGACAGAATTCGATAATCTTGTTCTGGCCATAGAATGCAGCTGTTGCGGTTGCGTCATCAGGCAGTGCCTTGGTTTTGTAGTACGTTTCAAACCGCTCAATCTTATCATCATGGAAAGTCTTTTCCGCGCCTCCGATTGCCAATTTCTTGTTTCTGCTCAGCGACTGTGATGTGCGCTGCAAGTGGGCCATGAGTTCTATGAAACCCATGCCTGCAGCAGTTTCAAACACCTGGTCAAGGATGTCTTGCGACATAGGCAAAGCACGTTTCTTCAGAAGCATTACTGCGATGTCCTCATGGCCATTACGTAAAGCTGCATGCATGGCCGAGGTAATCATCTCGTTTGTGAGGTTCTGAGATGAGACATCAATGATGAACTGCACAACGTCTCCATGGCCGTTGGCACATGCAGCTTGAAGTGGAGTTGTGTGACGCCCACCTTCGATTGCGATGTCAGCGCCTAGCTTCAGTAGATCCTCCACCACCCGGACTTGACCCGCAGACGAGGCTAGGTAAAGCCCAGTATTTCCATGCGCATTCTTCATATTCACATCAAAGGATGACGTTCCAGACAGAACCCCGATAGCAAATTCTAATCCGTAGATGCAGGCAGTGAAGAACGGCGTGGCGCTTTCGCTCACGATAGCGGTCAGGTCTGAGCGACGTATGTGTGGCCCCGATAGCGTCTTTACGATGTCGTCTACTGTTTCGATCCAGCATGGAAAAGGTGGCATGAGCTCTTGATCAGAGAACATGAATTCCCTCAAAGTATCCCCTAGATGACCACTACGATCCTTTTCGCTCGCGGCATTGTAGTGAAGCGGCCAGTACATTGCTGCATACACGTCGAAATCGGCAGAAGGTTGAACACCGAGGGTCAGATCGGAGAGCGGACTGTCGATACATCTGATAAGACAACTCGAAGCGGCTGCGCTGTTGGCATCCATCATGCTGAATTCTGGGAGACGCGACAAGTATTCTTGAACGGAAGCATGAGCGAATCGGATCGTGTCGAGCTCATCATCGAGAACTACCAGATGGGAGCAGATTCTGAGTAGATCCGAAAGCTCCAAAGAGTTCTTCGACCCATCGCGTGTGATGGATGCTGCAGAAAGTAGTGCCAGAGGAGATATGATCTCGTGCAGACACAGCATCAGCCGGAAGGTTTGTGCTGCTATTTCGTATGCCACAGGATCCGTCTTGAGAATTCCATCAAATATTGTAGCATACAGCTGATTGACGGTATGAATGGAAGCTCCAGCAGGATCTGACATCGTGTGCTTGATACTGGATTCAGCCTTCAGGTCGCAGAAGTGCTTCAATTGGAGCTCCACCCATCGAAACCTGATCGGTGTATTAGTCTATAGCAAGGCGAAGCCGAAATCATGTCAAAGAGATGATAGGACTCACATTCCACCTGCTCGGTCGAGGAGATAATATTCTATTTCTGATTGAAAGGTAGGGTCTACCCTACCATCAAGAAGATGTTTGTTGTCGACTGCTGTCGAAACGCAATGTCTGATGAAATGTTCCATGTCAGCTTCAGTGAGCGATGCTTGTAAGCGCAATTCTGGTGCCCCTTCTAGCCATTGCGTAAGGTTCGTGTCATCTCTGCTGGAAAGCAGCATCTTCGTAATACGGCTCGAATCGTCTCGAAGCGCTATGAGCTCTTTGAGAAGATGATGCCTATCCGTGACGTCGATCTCATCGATGGCATCAATTATGATGATTACCTCATCGCTTTGGAGGAGTTCGGCTATCCAGTGTGTGCATTCGTGTGGCTCAAGTTTGTCCACATCCCCCATGCCAACATTTCCTCTTGCCTGTCTCCGCCTGAACTCCAGGTGAACTTGCTCGACGATCTCAAAGGTCTCTTCGTTCTTGACAGTGAGTTGTCTCAACAGACTCCGCATCACGTCCTTCGCGTCGCTTCTGCCGCCGTAACTCTTGGTGTCGCCGCAGTAATAATACAAAACTGGTGTTTGCACATTGTTACCATGCAGTGAATCATCAATCACTGCAGAGATCAGATTGGTTTTCCCAGAGCCCAGAATACCGCGAAGCCATAAGAGCGATGAAGATGCAGTGCTCTTCCAGTCGACATAACGGGGATCGTTCGTAAGCCATTGAGTAGTGCCGCGTAAGCGGTGCTTGGAATGACGGGTGTGATGCTCTCTGTATGGTGTCAATGATAGCCATGCGATGAAGTCGCGGAACGATTGTGCTTTTAGCGAAGTCATGATGTTCTCATCGATCCGCATGACGTCCGTTCGTATAAGCCGCTGGACGTGTGAGTCGCACATCTTGGCTAGTTGTCGAATTTCGGTGTCATGCTTAGCTATCTGCCGAAGTCTCTCGCCCTGGTTAGTCGAGAATGCGCCTTTTGCTGTACGGCCTGCTGTACGTCAGAGATTGACGCTGAGGAGTCAAATGTGAGACTTACTGGGCATGTTGGTTTTGAAATACTGTATGCTCTCTGCAAGAAAGCTCAGAATGTGGACGTAGAGTCCGAGGACCTTGCTGCGGATCTGGGTATGAAGCTGGAAGTCCGAGTCCATGTACAGGTCTTCCATAGCAGCGTATGTAGCAACTTTCTGAGTGACCATCTCAACCCCCTCGATCGTAGCTTCTAGATACTGCTTGTCGTTGACGGCAACTTGCAACAAGAATCGAACAGCTGCCCAAGGCAAACTGGCGGCTCCCGAATTAAATTGTACGGCGATATCACCCACAGCTTTAAAATGGTCTACCCATCGAATAATCTTTGCAAGAACGTCGCGCAATATGACCTCTTTGCCACCGAAAGTTGCTTTCCATCTCTTCGCGGAGAGGGCTCTCTGCTGAATAACCGCCTCCTTTGACACGGCATCAATCACACGGCCGTTTCCTACGTTGACGGATGCGAGGCTTTTCCGTGATTTGATGTCCAGTTTCGAATTCGCAGTGTCCCAAAGCGATGGAGTAGGTTTGGTATTGCGAGCCGTGGCTGCAAGGGACGTAGTTCTTGTCGCAGTGGCTCCGGTAGTAGCTGACATGATGACACTACCAGCTATCGAGGTTGCCGACTAGGTGTGCGTCTGCGTTCAGTCCTATCCAGACTTCTAACATTTGCAAAAAAATGGTGTATAAGATCATTCGATGTTGAAAGAGACATGAAGCAAAGGTGGACGGTGGAGGGCGAGGTAACTACCTGCATAGAGTGGGGCGCAGCGTAAGCCTTCGGCTGACACCCATGTTATCGACCCCGTGTCCTCCATAGATGGCTAGTCTTGAGATAGCAGCCCCCAAATAATGGCTGCGTAACGCTACGATGAAACATGGTTGCATGCTTGCATCAAAAAGGTCCCCAGAGGCTACCGGTGAATGATAACCCTGCAATCGAGCGACATTTCCTTGCATGTCGGGCTTTATCCGAAGGCTGCTATGCTGCATCAACTAAGCCACGGAACAGTAACACGAGTCAACTTCTGTGGTGATACGTGAAGTCCTACCTATAAATCTCGTTGCACGTCGCATCGTTGTAAGATCCAAGGTGATACGCAGCGCGTCAAACGGAGGTGAAGGGTTAGGCAGTATGCCTGAGTACAGAGGAAGGGGCGGACTTACGTCATGCGCGAATCTATGCCTATCACGGCATGGACTATATACGGAACAGCCGCGCAGTTCGCGTCAGCCTTCGTAATTTGTTACATCAAAACCCTCCGCCTCGTTTCCAAGGTCCTTCCGCAGTCATAATTCAGTTCATCCAACCGGTGCCTTTTATTCTAGACTGAAGCGATGATCATCCCATGTGTTGCTGCGAACATGGTGGCTGTGTACAAAACATGGGCGGCCTCAAGTGACCAAGCGATAATTACAGCCCCCGAGAGCTTATACAACTACTCCAAGTCGACTGCTATTGAACTCGTGGCATTCCCTCCTTACCCGACGAAAGCATGACTGTAATTACGCCCATCCCGCTTGTTCCTTGGAACCCCAGCAGCTTATGTGCCACCTGTCGCTTGGTCGCGAATCACGATACGACTCAAAGATACTATGCGAGACCTTTGAAGATCGCAGCTGTTCGGGGCTGCGTTCTCTGCAGATATCTCTACGAAGAGCTCGTTGTCCATTCTTTCGGGCGGCCCACAAAGGATGTTCATCTTGAAGTAACTCGACATGGATCATGTTTAGGTGTAGTCGACTTCAACAACACCGTGCATCAATTCGAGATATTCACCGAACGTAAGCATATAGGGCACGATACTGCGTGTCCGATACTTACGTACGACAGGTAACCACCCAAGCACCGAGACGCCCTTCAGAAGGATACATGCGCAACCTGACTCCGAGTCATGTTGGAACATGATACATACATGGCTCGACAAATGTACTTCTAATCACACATGTTGTCGTCAAGACCATGCGCCTCCGATGCCAAACATACTGCTGAACGTGGATACGCTAAGATTGGTGTATGGGTCGACTTGTGAAGGAGACACACGCTATGCCGCACTGAGCCATTGTTGGGGTGCTGCCGGCACTCTTGCGACGACTTTAAGGGCAACAGTAGAGAGTTTCAAGACAGGCTTGGACTTGCATTACCTTTCATCCAATTTTCGAGATGCCATCTACGCGACCAGGCGGCTAGGTATCTCGCTGCTGTGGGTAGACGCGCTTTGCATTGTGCAGGATGATGCAGAGAGCCGCAGCCTGGACGTTAGCAACATGGGAAGCTACTATCGGAACGCGTATATCACATTGTCTATATTAAGCGCACACGACTCATACGTCGGCCTCCTCAATCCTCGAGAGTCATCCCCAACAACCAGTCTGGGTCAAAACCTTCATCTCCGCCGAGCGCGACCATCATGGAACCAGGTACTACGAGAATCTCCGCTAAGCAAGCGAGCATGGGTATTACAGGAACGGTCACTGTCGAAGAGAATAGTGCATTTCGAAAAGAACGAGATATTCTGGGAATGTCTTGAGAGCTCAAGTAGAGAGGGAAGTGTGGAAGATGAGCCAGAAGCGTGTGATGAGGGCGGCTGGACTAAAGAGACGTTTAAGCGCTGCCTAAGTTTCTCCAACAAGAACTTCTTAGGCGAGCTTAGCAGACGCACCGTCCAGAACGAACTCTTCATGGTGCAGTGGTATCGCATCTTGTGTCAATATTCTGGTTTGAGTCTTACCTACAGAAGCGATGTCTTCCTCGCAATCGCTGGGATTGCGGAGATATTCCGCGACATCACAAGCTTTACGTAAAAGTCTGGTTTATGGATCGAAGACGCTCATTCCGGGCTTCTGTGGCACGCTGAAGGATCATTCATGCCCACGCGGAAGCCTACGGCTACATCCGATGCGCCTTCTTGGTTGTAGGCATCTCTGGACGGCCCAGTAAGTATGCTCTTTAGTCTCGGGTCGAGCAACATGCCTAGCGATCTTGCGGCACAAATTCTTGAATGTCAGTCCGATCCTCTGCAAGCAAGTCTCCACAGTGCACACACCTACGACGACATTCTGATGATGAATGCTTTGTGTATCAACGTCACCTGCCGATCGAGCTCAAACGGAGATGCGCCATACAGCGACCCATATCTTCGCATGGTGATTGATATATTCGATGAGCGAGGTATCTGCATCGGCACAGGTTACTCGGATCGAATCCCAGAAAGCAACATCATCCAATGTAAGGCTGTCGTCGTATCGCAAAGACTGGAACTCAGTCTTAGCCATGTTCCCATAACATATTTCCTGCTCGTTATAGAATCGAGTTGCGCAGATGCCTGTCACCAACGGGTCGGTATCGGACAGACAGCAGATAGGACCTATGGCCATGTGCTCAACACATTGAACCTGAAGCCCGGAGGTAAGCAAAAGATCATCATTGTATAAATAACTATGCAATACTAGCCTTCACTCTTTCATACTGATCCTCCTCCGCTCACCGATGACCCACCGATTGAATAGCATACCACCAAATTTTGGTCCTGTCTGAACCTCGAGCATCTCGTAAAAGATTGCATATTCCCTTGGTATCCTTCCTTCTTCGAGCCATGTTAGAAGCTCGAAGTCGCCTGAGCGAGGATGGACCACGTAGTTATTCTCCCGTAAACGGTACCTCAAGCATACCTCCTTGAGGCCTTGCATTCCACTAAGTAGTGGCAGCAGATCTCTGTACCACGCGATAAAATCATCACAACCATCCCAGAACAGAGTGATGACGAGAATGGCTATTCGGATAGAGACAAGATGCTGCGGAGGTATCGTTGATACAAAGGTGGATAGCAGCTTGTAGGAGTCAAATTTGAAGGTATTCTTTGAGTACAGCACCGAGGCGGCCTCGCGATAGCTAGTAACGCTGTTAGCGACATGTTTCAAAGTATTGAAGACGGAAGAGCGGCGACAAACATCTTCTTGCAAGTTCTCAACATTCTAGCGTCGCGGCCTTGCTCTGCTCTGACTTTCCAACGATCCCACGGTTGATCCTCGTTGAACCTCATGGTCAACTCTTTTTGATCACACAGCACCATCTCATATATCTGCAACCGCAACTCCAAGGGTAGTTTAGCGAAGAGAGGACTTTGCGACTGGCCCTTTGCCTTGCTGTTCCACCATCTCTCTCCATCGACCAATGGAATGCGCTTCCTTGCCACTCGCCTGACACGCCTACGGTGCTCTACATCAGCCAGGACTGTATATCTTCTTAGTTGTTTTTCCGATGGGCTGCGGGTTCGCTTGCGCATATAGTAGCAATCGCCAAAGAGAGGGCAGGTTATGAGCTTGCAACAGAAGCGAAGGGTGTTGTTGTTGTTCCACGTGTACGATACCGCATCTCTGGTCGACTGAAATACCGTCATCCTACCCCCCGTATGCTATAGAATCTACCAGGTGAAGATTTCGGCTGGATATATGGAATGTGAGCGCCCTTTTTCAGCCTCAGAAAAGAGGCGCAGTCGTTGTGGGTCAGTCCATGAAGTGTGGAACCATAGGCAACCACGTTCCTGCCAAGGACTCTGCAGCCTTTATCGTTTGGAGACTTTGACTATTGCAGCCTAGCTCGTGGCTTTGAGGCAGAACAAGGCTGACACAATTGATATCTCGTGGCTTCGCTCTGTCCAGGTGCCTTAGGCAACACTCAAACATAACTGTCAGGGGTGGTCGCGCTAAGCCTAGAGTATATAGGATAGACGTTAGCAATCACTGCACTGCATCTCCAGCTCGAAGAGACACAAGGCTAGCAACAAAAGCGACCCTTGACGATAAGAGGATGAAGTGTGTTAACACAATGTAATATATATGCGCCAAAGCAAGACGATGGCATTGCGCTTATCGTAGTAAGTAAACCCCGCACAGCTCCATGCCATACTAAGGCGGTGTGCTACAAAGAGGCTCAAGTCATCTAGTCTACAAACGTTTTGCGACCAGAGTATGTCTTTAAGCTTTCGCGACGCATACCATCAACAGGCTAATGAATTTGGGAAGAATACACCTATCTGGGGCACCTAGTTGCTAAGAGTAGCTTAGAGAACATGGGATCTCGTCTACAAACCTATATTAGGGCCTGTAGGCTCCACGAAGCTGTCCACAGTTGATAAGAAAAAGAGACTAAAGTTTTCATTCCATGAGACGAAGACGAACACTCAAGCGACTGAATCGTAGGAGCGCAAAAAAGAGCCCAGCATCCGGGTTGCCCAACTCAGCAACCCACAATTTCCCCGCCCCCGCAGACCTAGCCTCGCCTCATTCTCCACCCGCCAACTCCACCAAACTCACTCACACGGAGCCACTAGGAACCGGGCATACGGGAATTACGGAGACATCTCCTGATATCGCGACCACCCAAGCCCCCGCATCCGACCGCCCAAGCGGACGCGACCCTCCTGTGCGAGCCGCTACGCCACATGACGCCTGCAGATTGGGACTGGGCAAGTAGATCCAGAGCTTGTGGATATGTACATAGCAAGCGGCACAGCTGGTTACTGTGGGTACCTCTGCATCACATGTACAATCGGCCTCGGGGCTGTCCGCAAAGCTTCCGAGAAGCGGGACCGAGGTCACTAGTAGAAAGCGGAGGTCATGTCTGCCATTGAAAGCGCATTCATAAACACGGTCGTTGCTCGTGAGGAGTGCAACGCTTCTGCTGAGTTATGGGCTTACCGAACTGGGGGGACACAGACAGAACCAAGACTTACAGCATGCGCGCAGCACGATACTACGGGAAAGAAGATATCCGGATTGAAGATGTGGAGGAGCAAAAGTGTGGTGCGGGACAAGTCAGGGTATGTGGTTTGAGTTTCTAGGGGTTGGCCCATACGATAGCTGATGATGAGTAGGTCGCCCCGGCCTTCGTAGGTATCTGCGGTACCGATCTCCATGAATACCTCGGCGGACCTAACTTTGCACCGACGACACCGCACCCGTGTACGAATGAAACCATTCCCATCACCTTGGGACATGAGTTCTCGGGGACTGTTACGGAAGTGGGATCGGATGATTCGGGCTTTACCGTGGGCCAAAACGTTGTTGTCCAGCCGACGATATATTGTGGGAAGTGCAATGCATGCACAGCTGGCTCCGAGAATGTATGCGAGAATGGCGGCTTCATCGGGCTTTCGGGAGGAGGTGGCGGCTTGAGCGACTCCGTTGTTGTGCCTGAGGGTGCGGTACTAAACTTGCCCAGTAACGTACCGCTTGATGTCGGCGCGCTGGTAGAACCTCTTGGTGTCGCATGGCATGCTGTCTCCGCTGCTCCACTGACACCAGATTCCGTCGTCATGATTCTAGGTGGTGGACCAATTGGGCTCGCAATTGTCCAATGTTTGGTGGCACTAGGCACAAAGAAGATCATCATGAGCGAGGTATCCGGCGCACGGCAGCGCTTCGCGAGAGAGTTCGGTGCTCATCACGTTCTTTGCCCTAAGACATACGATGTTGTCAAGATGAGCAAGGCTCTTAGTGGTAGGGATGGGCCGGATGTGGTTTTCGATTGCGCCGGGGTACCAGCAAGTCTCACGACCGCTTGCACAGCAGTAAGGGCTCGGGGCACGGTCGTGAATGTCGCGATCTGGGAGAAAGAGGTGCCGTTCAACCCCAACATGCTTGTGTTCCGAGAGGCGCAGTACACAGCCGTCTTGGGCTATCAAAGAAAGGACCTTGAGGCGGTTATCGAACATCTCGCTGCTGGTAAGCTGTATCCTGAGAAAAACCTGGTGCGCCCAGTCGCTGACATGTGTGTTTTGTAGGTACCTTGAAGCCTATGAATATGATCACGCGCAAGATTAGTCTAGAGGATCTAGTAGAAGACGGGATTAAAACCTTGATCAACGACAAGGAGAACCATGTCAAGATTTTGGTAGAAGTGGGAGGCATGAGTCGCATAGATTCTGCTATCCATTGATGCGGCAGTGTTGTAGGAATGGAAGATATTTAATAATGCTACAACTTAATCACGATGCTTGGGTGGGGTTCTGAACATGGAGACCATCTCGGTCCGCACGCTGCTCCGCTTGGACAGCTGCAGCTTCCAGGGTTCAAGCATGCCGTCACTTCCGCAAAACCAATCCACGTCTCTGGGCAACACCAAACATGCCACTATCGACTATCGTGACTTTGATCAAGGCACTGCTTCATGCTTTCGTAATACCGTCCATATCTTTTGATCGCCATACTAATGACAATGATCTCGCTAACCCTAGGCTCGACGGGTCACCGCCAAGCGTCGTATACGGTACGGTGCGGCTGATGCTCATCTGCCGTGGCCAGCCTTGGGCGCAGCATCGGGACGTCTCTTGTCTACAGGAGAAGCACTCTGCTTACGCTCGAGGGCTCACCGAACTCACTCTGTAGCCACAATGGTGCAATACAACCCAATGCCTTCGCCAGGGCCCTATGTCCCTCCGGGTCAGGGCACTCCAGCACAGCAGCAAGGCGCCCAGCAGCCACCAAGCTATCAGCCCAATGCAACGACTTATGGAGGACCAAATCAATCTCAGAAAGGAGTTGCCGGATTCGGCCAGATGATGAATCAGCGGCTAGAGCAGGCGGTCACAACGGGCAAGCCAATGCTGAACAAGCTGGGCAAGACTATAAGCTCAAAGCTAGGAAACAAGCCTCCAGGAGGCCCACCCCAGCATCTCCAGAGCTACCATAACTACCAGAGCCATTACGGACAGCAGAACCAGACCCAATCGTACCAGCAACCTCAGGGTCAAGCCTTCAGCCCCCAGTCGCAATCGCAGCAATGGGGCCAACAGCAGCATCAACCCCCATCTCAAACGCCGACCGCCTACCCCTCCTCGCAGCAGTCTCAACACCAGCAGTTCAACAACCAGACGCCCGTGTCAGGTCACTCGGCACAGAACAATTACTTCCCACAACAGACGAGTCAAGCCCCCAACTACCAATCTTACGCGCCGCAATCGCCGCTCGCTGGCACTACACAAACAGCATGGCAATATGGTCAGGAGCAGACGCAGACACAAGGACAAATCGGGCAGGGGCAGGCTCCGCCAGGTCAGCCTCAGGCACATGGGCACGGCCAATATGCTGGACAGCAGATGGGCGTAGCTGGAGGCTCGTATGTCACTCAACATACACCACCTCCTCATACTTCGAGCATGTCTCCGGCTTTACCTGCTCAGCACATGCAACCACAGTGGCAACAGCCGGGTAGCTCACAGCTGCCCCCGGCAAGTACAGAGCAGCAATCGGGCATTCTCCCGCCTTCCTCACAACAGAACGTTTCCGCGAGTCCACCGGTTCATACAACGTATCAGCACCAATGGAATAGCCCGTCTCCAGTTGGCTCACAAGGACAGGGACAGTCGCAGACACTGCCTCATTCTATCAGTCCTCCACCTACGCATCAGACGATTGCATCACCTCAAGTGCCGCCAAACAAGCCTGTACAGTCAAGCGATGCAGCACCGCACTCGACGCCAACAGAGTTTATCGCAGAGCTTCCTGCGGAGCTCCCAGCAGATGTTAGAAGCTTGAGTCTTGCAGAGTCGAAGCCACAAGAGGCTGTTTCTGGTTCGCAATACCAAGCCTTTCGTCCACCCGTGTCGCAGAGTGGATCGCCCTCTCCTGGGTTTACAATTCCTCGTCGATCTCTTAGTGCCAGTACAGTACCAGTTGCCGACCCATGGAGGTTTGTGGATCCGGCAACAGAAGTTCCAACACGCGAATTCTATATCCTGGCAGACTTGCTTTTCGATGCTTTGAATCGGAAGTTTGAGCCTAGAAACACTGGCCTCTTGGAAGCACCAAAGATCATCGGGAGCTGGGTAAAATTAACAGAAGACGCGTGTCGTGAGTGTTACAGTTGTCGAAACATGATACAGTGCTGACGTGAAGTCAGGTCTTTTTTCATATAGGTCCTACAGCGCGTTTGCAAAGTTGTGGAGTCTTGAAGGGATCCCACACATGATGGTGCCCTGCCAACCCGACTTGGCACCAAACTGGAACTTCAACCAGCACTCGCATGCGCAAGACGTAAAAATAAAAGGTCAAGTGCCGACAGCCACGACGGGCTACACGACGTACATGCCAGCTTTGAATCGGGCGGGATGGTACAAGTTCTTCTTCCTTGAGGTGACGCATGCACCAGAAGACATCGATGATCTAATACCAGCACTATGCGCAGATACTTACAAGCCGGGGATGCTGAACCAACCCGACCTGGACAAGCGGGACAAGACAGACGTCCCTGCGCTACGGGCTAGAGCTGCGGAGATACAGACGTATGCGATTGGGCGTGTTTGTGAGGAGACCAAGGTCGCGATGGCGGTCGACCCCGATGTCCCTCTGGCGCACACGCACCCGACTGCGGCAGCTTGGGGAGGCGCGCAAACGTCAGCAGAAGACATGGCCGACATGGCTGTCCGTATGCACAAGATCCAGTCGGAGCGGCAGCAGAACGACATGGCGGCTTGGACGATGCTGGGCATGCAGCCGAAGGGCTATCCGGGCGGTGGTTATGGTAGTCTAGTGTAGAGCGGGCAATCGATAATGTTCAATGCGAGTGGTGTTGCCGCTATCCGTAACCGCGACAGCTACCATGGTGCGACGGGATTGAAAGCCGGTTTGGTTGTTTGCCCAGGTCTTGTCCTTGCAGTGCCCAGATTGGTTGCAGCTTAGTGGCCAGTTGTTGACAGGCGCAAGTTCCAACGTCGGCGGCGGGTTCCTGCACTGGCGCCGACAACGGACACAGCTCGTACAAGGCTGTGGAAAACACAACAACGCGTGGTGTAGTGAGTGCGGCCTCGTATTCTTCCCCAGGGGTTCCATCTGCGTCATCCCTATCAGTCGCATGTTTCATCTCGGCAAAGCGATTATGATCTCAACGATAAACATGCAATCTACGCAGGGACCCCTAACAGCCTGTCCGCGCGTTGGGCCTTTCCCGATGCGGACGTCGATCTGCAGGTACAGCTTGCTTTTGCGTCTCCGGCCTTGCTTTGTGAGGAAGCCGCGTCGTGGGTTGCACCAACAAATAAGTCCAGGCTGGGGCTTGCGTCCAACCTCTTATCTTCTCGACTCCCACCGCCGCTCTTCTTAACTCATCCTTTACGACTTTACGAGCACTGCACTGTTACGAGTAATACTCAAGAGTAATACGATACCATAGCCTGTTATACCTTGTCAGGGATCCTTGGAACTTCACGATGCGCACTTCCACCATCATCGCTCCGCTTTTCTTCGCGGCCACAAGCCTCGCTCAGGCTGTCGAGGAGGGCATTGCGCCCGATGCTCCTGCCCCCGAGGGCTGCCTGACTACCGTCGAGACGCCCTTCCGGATTGGCACACTGGAGAACCCCGACCTGAGTAAGCGCGAAACCGCTCAAGAGGTACGTTACCCTCCTTGCAAGCGGCCAATGCACAGCATACTGACGTAGCACCCCCAGGCATCAGATGGCGACCTCCTCTGCACCCTCGAGGACGGCATCCTGCACGACCAATACGGCCGCACGGGCTCCATTGTCGCAAACCAACAATTCCAGTTCGACGGCCCACCCCAAGCTGGTGCCATCTACACAGGCGGCTTCTCAGTCTGCGGCAACGACTCGCTTGCCATTGGCGGCAGCACACGCTGGTGGCGCTGCATGAGCGGTGCCTTTGGCAACCTGTACGACCAGTCCATCGGCGCCCAATGCCACGAGATCCGTATCCAGGCCATCTACGATGAATCCGCGTCGGCGAGCAGCAGTCGCAGCAGCAGCGAGGCCATGGCAAGCAGCACCATGAGCAGTGCCCTGTCTGGATCCACTAGCATCATCTCCGCCAGCGAGACGAGCGGCCTGACGAGCGAAAGCAGGACCATGACTGGAAGTGGCTTCTCGACTGCTACTCCCTTCTCCAACAGCGCGACTGCGACTGGCTCCGACAGTGCGGATGCCACTTCTACCGGTGATGCGGCTGCTCCTCCTGCTGAGGGCGCCGCTTCGTCCGTGTCCATGGCTCCTTTTGCCATGTTTGGCGCGTCCATGGTCTTCCTCGGCGCTGCTTTGGTGCTTTAGAGCGTAGCATTATACCATTGAGCTTCTTAGGAGCTTGTTTATCACTCGCACATTGCATGCTGGGCTTCGCTCGGCCCCCTTGTTTATACCTACTTGCATGGTATTGCATCTTTTTGTACTACCCGTTTCGAATTCCATTAGCGAGCATATGATGCCATGGCGCACACCCACACAACCGGCGCATGTTGTCGCGGCTATTTTGGATAGCTGGCCAGCGCCATGATCGGTGGTAGCATTGGCGCATTTTGGATGGGGAGTTTTTTTTTTCCACGGCTTTGACGAAAGAGCATGGTATTCCGAGATACACATGGTTACGCAGTCGGTATACGGAGCTTAGATTAGAATCTAAGCCTTAATCATAATACTTTACACACATCAGTTGGCCTGATACGCGAGAGACTATACAGTGAATGGGTGTACATTCTTCTGGGTTTCAAGCTAGCATGGTACGTGACTTTCAACTCGCAACTGCTCTTGATGTAGTTGGAGGATGTCCTGACTCTGTGTTGCTCGATGCAACGAGGAAAAGTTGAGAAATATGATTAAAAATATACATCCAGACAAAGAGGGTCTGACAGAATAGGTCGAGAACACACTACCACTAGCGCGCACTGAGACTCATCAGGTATCAAAAGTCACTACCCAACTCATCAAACCCGTCCTCGGGCGCAGCCATGACCTCGCAACTCGTCTCCAACAAAGCCCGAACCTTTTCCATCACCTCGCTCTGTTGCTTCCATCTCGCAACTTGACACTCGATCCGCAGTCTCAGCTCATCAGACCAAGCAACAGGATTCCCAGGCACGTTTTTGGCATTGCTAATCATGGACGGTAGGAGCATAGTAGTCTGGAAGCCGGGCATGGACATGTATGATTTGAACTCGGTGTACGTGGCGTCGAGGGAGCGAAGTGAGGATTCGAGAGATTGGTAGGTGGCGTGCAAGGTTTGGAGGTAGGTGAGTTGGGAGGGTGATAGCGAGGCTGTGCGGCGGAGGAGGAGGAGCGTGCGGATTGCGTCTTCTTCGATTTGGGAGAGGCGGGAGGTGTGGCGGTCGGCTGGGGTGTTGAAGAGAGGCGTGAGGAAGCGGAACGCCCAGCGGATGGTGTTGTCTTCTTGGGCGGAGGTTAGGGAGGCGAGGAGGCGTGCGCGACGGATGGCGCGGAGGCAGTCTTCGTGGTGGGAGAACGTGAAGGGGGAGTCGCGTTTCTGTCAAGTTGTTAGTCGGGGATTGGTACATAGAGAGATGTGTATGGGGGGCAACAAACTTGTTCCATTAGTATCCGTAGTGCTCGTTCTGTCTTGAGGAACCGGACGAGCATGTCTTTCCATGCTACTCGAACAAGGCCCGTCCGTAGGTCCACATTGAAGTCGAAATGTAAGCGGTCTTCGTCGAGAGGGAAGTCGAGGTCTAGAACAGCGTGATCCAGTCGGATGCACCAGCGCAGTTGACCGAACTGTTCTTCTTCCCGTAGCAATGCCAGTCGGCCAAGCACGCCATACCACCGTGGCTCGACGTCGTTGATCGTGTCTCCCGATTTTGTTTCCAGGCCGCATATGGTTCTGAAAGCGCGATACCATTCCTCTTTAATCTTGAAGACGGCATGTTTATTGCTCCAGATGGGTCTCTTGCCTTCCAGACACTTTGTATCCTCTTCAATCTTCAGAAAACCCGCTTCAAGCAAATGCACAGCTTCATACTCCTCCTCATCCAGATCTTCCATGAACGGGTCCTGTCTTGGCCCCGTATATCCCACCAGCTGCGTCCTCTGCAGACAGTGGTACAGAACACGGCCGTCGAGCGCATCGCGAAACCCACGACACACTAGCCGCCAATCGAGGATATGATCGACAGGAACGTGTTCGAGAATCTGGAGCAGGAGTTCTGCGGGGAGGTGCGCTAGCGTTGGGTTGCCATTGGAACATGAGGGCGGCGCTTGGCTCGAGTCGATCGAGGAGATGAGGGCGGCGACATCGTCTTGTGTGAAGCCTAGCTGGATGTGGCGCCTCAGATACGAGGGCAGGACATCGTCACTATGGCTGCGAGGTGTCGAGGGTGGTGCATAAGGTAGCTTAACGGGCGCGCTAAAGCGCCCGGGTGACTGCGACATTGACTTGGGTGGAGATGCGGGGATGGGGATGGTTAGGGGATGGTGTGCGTTTTAGTCTCGGCCGTACGCGCGCACGTGTTTCGTGTGAACTATTGCTCTGTTACACGACATGTGTGTTTATCTGGACAAGCATTTATTTGAGATCGAAGGCAGGTTGCGCAAGGGTGCGATTCGGGGGGGTATAGGGGCTGTGACGGAACTGTGCCACGTTCTCATTATGACCAGACGGTCGGACGACTCCATCACATCCTCACCAAAGCACGATACGCAATGGATGATTTCTCCACACGACCCGACACTCCGCGACTTCACGACTCGCTCAGCAACTCGCACCCTAGTTTGACCTTGGAAGCAGGAAGAGTCCCGCGTATGCTCGGCAACTCAATACTAATCCCCAAAGCGGAGAGGGTGGGTCAGGTCTTAGCCGCCGCTTTAGCCCCAGCGGTTTGCCCCAAGTGGGGTACACACATGTCCATCTTAGTTGTCGACGAATAGCCTCGAGTATGTTGCGGATATGAACAGCCTCTCGACTTCCTTTGCAGCTTCCAGAGACATGTGGGGAAGATTGCCGCGTCTTCGCAGTAGTACATCTCACCATGGCTTCCTCCCAATGCCATGCTCGCTCAGCGCCTCTTCATCATCTTCTTCGTATCGACAGAAGCCCTGATTCCTTCTCAACATGGCTCCTGCAGTCCGTCGACCAGTCCGCGTTGGTGGTGCCTCAGGCGGCTTCTCCGATCGCGTCCGGGCAATCGCATCCCTAGCGAAAGACGATGTCGATGTCATAGTAGGAGACTGGCTCTCCGAGATGACAATGACCATGCACGGCACCGGAAAGCTCAGGAATAAAGAGCAAATGCTCCAAGCGCGTTCTTTTGTAGAGAAGCTCAACTATGCCATGTTTGCTGAGAACTTCATGGACTGCTTCACTCCCGCGATTCAGGATATTGCTACCCGCGGCATCAAAGTTTGTGTCAATGCCGGCGCATCGGACACGGAGCTGCTGGCTCAACTTGTGGATAAGACATGTAAGGAGGCTGGTTACCCGTTGAAAATAGCTTGGATTGAAGGCGACGATGTTACAGGCACTGTCAAGAGCATGTTGGACAAAGGCGAGGGGTTCAAGAGCTTGATGCATGATAAGTCGGTGGCCGAATGGGGATTGGAACCTGTTTGCGCTCAATGCTATCTTGGTGGTTTGGGCATCGCGAGAGCACTAACCGAAGGTGCTGACATTGTCATCGCGGGTCGGGTTTCAGATGCTTCACCCATCATTGGTGCTGCAGCTTGGTGGCATGAGTGGACAAATGATCAGTTCAACGAGTTGGCTGGCTCTCTTGTGATTGGTAAGCCATCTATCCTTGTCCTTGTATGCTATACTAAGTGCTCAAGGTCATCTTCTTGAGTGCGCCGCGTATGTATCCGGGGGCTACTGCTCAGACTTTCGTAGTCTGCTGGCACAAGGCAAGCACATCAATATGGGCTTCCCTATTTGTGCCATCGACAACAAGGGGGAGGGTGTAATGTACAAGGAGAAGAACACCGGCGGCTGCATGACTGTCAACTCTGTGACTTCTCAACTCCTCTACGAAATTCAAGGCCCGCTATACTACAACTGCGACGTGACCGCGGACTTGACAGACATCAAGATCGAGCAGGTTGGCGAAGACCAAGTCAAAGTATCCGGCGTCAAAGGCCTCCCACCACCGCCGACAACCAAAGTCGGCATTACAGGCTTCGCTGGGTGGCAGGCCGAATACCACATCTACCTTGTCGGACTCCACATCGAAGAGAAATGCAAATGGATCGAAGAGCAAATCCGATACGAACTCGGTCCCGAGCTCATCAAGAAGTTTGATGTCCTCAAGTTCATGCAAAACGGCTCCTCAGTCATCGACTGCCGCAACCAAGACGTTGCGACAGTGGATTTCCGCGTCTTTGCTCAATCCAAGGATAGAGAGCTACTCAATATGCGTAATCCCAAGGGCTTCTTCCGCATATCCATGGTCAACTTCTTAATGTCCTGTCCCGGTGCCTCATTAGGCAACGACGTCCGACAGGCAGAAGGCAAACCATACTACGAGTACCATCCCTCTCTCCTCCCCCAATCCGCGGTAAAGCAACGTGTCCATTGTATCTGGGACGGCGAAACATCATCTGGCTTCCAAGACGGCAAGAAAACACTAGACATTCCCCTCGCACCCACATTCCAGGATCATCCCCGCCAACAACCCTCCTATGAGACACACTCCCCCATACCACTTGCGCACTTTGGTCCTACCGTACGCCTCCCTCTTGGGTCTATCGTTCTCGGCCGCTCTGGCGACAAGTGTTCAGACGCCAATGTCGGGTTCTTTGTGCGTCACGACGATGAATGGGAGTGGCTGCGCAATTTTCTTACCATTGATAAGATTAAAGAATTACTAGGTCCTGAGGAGTACAAAGGGAAACAGGTTGATCGGTTTGAGATGAAGAATATAAGGGCTGTACATTTCTTGTTACATGACCACTTGGACCGCGGGTATGATGCTTGCAGTACTTATGATACGCTGGGGAAGAACGTTTGTGAGTATTTGAGGGCGAGGAGTGTGGATTTGCCGGTGAGGTTTGTTGAGAGGGGGGTGTTGTAGTAGATCTGGTGGCGTGAGATGCATTTCAGTCGTTTTGCACATGGGTGAAGTTTGTGGACGATCATGACGCGTATATCAATAAGGGCTAGATGGAGGTACCCGTAGACATGACTCTATTTTGAAAGCTTTTGATGAGCCAGCAAGCTCGCCGTCTGCAACCATATAGTGGTAGACATGATATTTTCGACGGAATTTTGACAAGGGCTTGGACCTTGTGACATAATGTCCATGCCTTCGTAGCCTGATTATTTTTATACTATGCGACAGTCTTCTTCTCATGGAACTGTGCCAGAGGATTTTTGATCATCTCCAAATCATCGCGCGGAAGTTTTGACAACCCGAATTATCGGAACGACTTTTAGGAACCAAAGTTCCCCTCAAGTCTCCAAGTATACAAAAGAACCAAGATTCACCTCGTTATAGCTTATTCAAACCCAGCGCTGTGATCTTCCAGAAACAGTGTTTTGAGTCATGTTATGGTTCATTCAGTGGCGACCACTATTCAGAAGAAGAACCAGCGTTTTTGAAGAAACAAAGAGAGGAAAGCAGCCATGAACTGTTGGATGAACGTTTTTGGTCACCTGAAAGAGGTGATAGAAGAGATAGAGAGTAAAAGCGTGTTGGAAAGGAGGCATTTATACCAATCTCAATCCTTCTAGCTTGTGGAACCATTGGCCAAATACTATCTGATAACCGTTGGAAGTTTCTGTATTGGTTTCAAAGAGGGAAACTGGCTTTTGAAGTGGAAGGTCGAACCGCAAGGCCTCATGCCACCACTCCGCAATTCAATTCCCTCATCTTGGTTTTGGTGTCCTTCAGCTTTCTTCCTATTCTTATGAAGCCTCTTGCAGAGATGCAACCATAGTCTGCGTTTTTCGAGATGCGCAATAACGGCTCGGAGTACCATTTACATATGTCGAGCTATAAGCTTGTTTGTTTCAGACATGGAGGTATCATTGCCTCTGCCGATTTCAGTGAAGCTTGAACTCAATCAACGCTCATAGTTTAACAAATGAGCGCTCTCAAAGGAACATGTGAACGTTATGCTGTATTTTTGGGAGAACAAAACACTTCCATTTAACTAGAGCGGTAAGTTTTGAGAAGAAAGGAGCACACCGACCACGCGCAATCATGAGATGGTTTTGGCTTTGTTTTCAGTATTTCATCTTTGTCAATCGGAGATATAGGGAGAGAGTCATCGTGAGTGAGATATTGATATAGACCTCACTACCACTAGTTCCTGACCCGAATGTCTGGGCGTGGTCTCGCAGTCGTGGTTGGTTTTGGTAGCGACTTATCAAAGCAAGAATTCGATTTCGGCCCGGGTATGAGTTGCAAGGTCATCATGTCTCCAGGGTGAGGAGGTTTGAAGCCCGGGAAGCGATAAATTCATTGCGCTCTCTGCGTTGTGGTTCCAGGAGATGTAGTCATAGGGTACCAGGGAATAGTATGTGAAATTGTCGCCACAAGTTCATGTAGTAACAGATTTCTCGCGGCAAGGATTGTACATGTCTTCCAAAGCTTTTGCTTCATGGTACATATACATCGCTTTCTCAGACGGAGACATAACGTCAATAGCCACAATGTTTTGAAAGCCGAGTCGCAGTCTGAATAACTTCGGCGACGGGAGAACATCTCATGCGCATATGGCTTGTAATTTTGGAAAACGAAGCCGAAACACAGCGTCCATGGTACGTTGCGCTTCTTGTTTTTTTGGATTCGATATCTTCGAGTGTGGTTAAAGAAAAGAGAGGTGGCAATCCGTGGAAGAGCTTTATATAGCTGTTACGAGGGCTATGATACGGATGCATGTTGTTGGTTAGGTCCTAGTGAACATCTCCAAGCTGCAGCGTGGCGCCTCTTCTCATCGTTTATGTAAGATATATATTTTGGTGGATCAATCTTAATGAGATCCACGCGTCATGTCGCAGGCGCGCCTCGCTGAGAATATAGACATGGCGGGTTTTGGGTACTTTCGTCCTTGCTAACTCTTGATCTTTCCGTGTGCAATGTACCAAAATCACATATCCTTTCGCAGTCAGGTTCTTCTTCGGGAAGTCGACCTCAGTTTAATCGTTATGCTACGCACTTTTTGTAATTCAGATAAGTATATCTCGTTAGACATGAAGCTATTTATCACTTCAAGTCTGTCATCGCTACAGTTGCTTCTAAGAGAGCCTTTGGCCTGATGATTAAACTTGCCAAAAAGGAGGCTTACGGTCTACCCATTCTATGCGGCTTAAAATCGGCACGCGGCCGCTTATGTTGCCGTGCAGAGTGGAGTTGTAGCCTTCTCCATGTCAGCAAAGATCGACGATACTGTATCCCGAACGTGGCATCCCGGCGAAGCTTCTCTAAGACGATGGGCGGGAGATCGTGCACGAAGTGGAATGACTCGCAGCTGTCAGAGTACCTGGGTAGGGCTCGGGTACGCTAGTCGACGCTTACTCTCTGCGGGGGTGGACCCTGCTTGTTTGGTATCCAATCACGTTATGCGCGTCAAACGACAGCAACTCTGGCGAGTACGACAAATAGTGGGCAATTTCTGAATTGAGACTGTCGCCTTGTTATATGCTATTACCACACACCTCCGGACCAGGCCCGCGCTATCGCACTTCCTCCATTACACAATACAACAAATGGCTCTCATCACGTCTCTACCATAATCCCCAATTAGCCGTCCATCCACCTAAGCCGCTGCCGACTCGAGCTGACGATGATCTACTGCTTGTAGCAAGGAGTGCGGAACTGAGCATTCCAGCCACTGACAGTCTTGTACTTTCCACCAGCGTTGCAGGCGGTGCCGGCCTCAAGAGGGTTGTTCGGGTTGGTCGCACCGTCGGCACGGTGAGCGTTGGTGCACCAGCGCTGGCAGTCGAGGTTGCCAATCTTAGCATCCTAGACGAGAAGATTCAAATCAGCATTCAACATTCTATTCATCCTGTTGTGTTCCTGGAGAATTACTCACCGAGTAGACGCAGCAGTGCGAGTCATCTTGGAAGAGGCACTGGCACCACTGGGCAGCCTGGGTGGTGATGGCGCTGGCCATCAGCAGAGTGGCGAGGGAGAGGATGCGGACCATTTTAGCGGTTGTGGGGAGTCTCGAAGAGGTGGTAGAAGATTGAAGAGTGGGATGGATTGAGGTTGAGAGTCTTAGTGCTGTACAGAGAGATGGATATCAAGCCAGAGGGGGTGTTGCTCTGATATTTAATATACTGAGGGCAGAGAAAGGCTAACCAAAACTTGCTTAAGCTCGTATCTCTTGATGAAGGAGCCATTTCAGATGTTAAGCCGAGTAGTGCTTACATCGCTCTAGATAGTAAAGTCAAGTTAGCCCGGCCCCGTATCATCTCTCTAGACCACCTGATGTTTACGTGTGTCTATGCGTTCTGAGGTATCTCCTAGTTCGCAGTCGTGACATACTATGGCTACCGGCAAGAGAACTGCGTGGACGGAACTAGCGCGTGTCGATCACAAGGATTAGAAAACAAGTCAACACAGGCCACCGTAGGGATCATAGCGAATGGGAGAGACTGCGCTTCCTTTTCGGTCTTCATTTCAGATATCACGAGCTCACTGACCAAGTGCTCCACCGACAATGCTTGTGTCGGCAAGCATAGTAGATCCTGTTTGGCAAGTTCTTCCCTATTCGGTCAGCTGCTCGGTCTAATAATCTATGCGCTGTTCTGAGCTACTCGGGATTAGCTTGAAGGGTATGGTATGAAGACACACGTGAGAATGTGTTTCGTATGATCATTACAGCGACTCAAGTCCGTGTGGGCTTTTGCGTCCCATCGCTAGTGGTATTGGCACTGCGACTTATTTCTTACTCAGCTGACCACAAGAATTCATATGTGACAAGATGAACATGAGCTTACCTTCCATATAAAGCTGCAGTGATTCTCTCTAAACGTAGCATACCGACTCAGCATCTTCAGTACCCACAAGTCTTACAACCCTCCCAATCCCACTCATTTACTCATCATACTCGAACGCCGGCAAAATGGTCCGACTTTCCGTCTTCGCGGTTATCTTCGCCGCCGTCACTGCTGTCGCCGCCGACGGATACTGCCAATGCCTCTTCGCGGATGGATCCCACTGCTGCGTTACTGTAAGCCAATGATAGCCTGAGCAAACTCAAATAAGATATACAAGCGACCAAATCTAACAACAAACTAGCAATACGGCATCGTCAAGGACTGCACGGCGCGATGCATCGACAACGGAAACTCAGACAAGAAGTGTAACGCTGGTGGCAAGTACTCGAACGTTGGCGGATGGCACGCACAATGGCGCCGCTCCTGCACGGACTGGACCATTGGAAACGCATAAAGTAAAAGAGCTCGTCAGGGTGACTTGCGCAGTGCCACCCAAGCAATTGTTTCTTTGGATACATGGCAACCAATGTTCCTTCTCCTGGTTCCCCTCAGTACTTGAGATCATAGGACCTCGCTGGAAAGCTCGCATGTATATAGGTCACATTTCCTTGAAGTCTTAGATACATGACTTAGAGGTATGACAGTCAATGAAACCACCTTATATACCTTACTCGTCAACTCGCACTCGCACTCGCAATCAGTGACTGAATGTCATGGAATCAAGCATAGAATGTCGATCTGACAAGCGAGATAAGCATTGTGCTTCTGCTAGCAGCAATCCCGCGAACTTGATTACAGGGATTCACTGTGACCCAGCGCGTCCAACGTACCGAAGCCGTACGTAGGGGATCTTGCATTAGTGTGTACCGTATCAGTAGGGGGTGGAGGTCTGGAAGTTAGAGTAAAGCATACGGCCTGTGGTTATCAGTGTCACCCGTCAACGACGTTATCTAGGATACCTATCCTCGCCACCACGATGCAGCTCCCCAAGCGCCTCTAGTTGCTTCGGTTCACGAAGAAGATTAGCGGTTGCCTAAGTAGGCAATAACACGGTCCGTACTTAGTCTGAGCGGCCGTACTGCGGTTATAGTCCGTACTCAAGGATCTTTTGGGTACTGCCGTACGTATAACACTAACAATCGGTCCGTACGTACCTCATGATAGCCTCATTTGAGCCGTACCACGGTACGTTGGACGCGCTGATGTGAGCTATGCACGTCCTCCCGTGAATTGCTTGCCGAATTCCCGCTGATATGTCTACAACTCGTGTTGTGTGGTCTCTTAGTCTGCTGGGCTCTATAAAGATCTTGATTTCTCTTGCAGCTCTACAAATCTTTCACTCATCAACTCCATCACATCACTCATCACATAATCTCGCAGCTTGATCCCATTACATCGTCCTCATCAACGCACAAAATGGTCCGCCTTCTCACTATCGTCACCGTGCTCTTTGCTGGCGTAAGCAGCGTTGCTGCTTCATACTGCCAGTGCCTCTATACAGACGGCAGTCACTGCTGCGTTATTGTAAGTCGTCATGTATCACTTCACTCAAGCTTGGCTTGCTCACAACTGTGATGTTTCTAGGACAATTTAGTCAATGATTGCACGAGGATGTGCACTAAGGCGTCTAAGGACTCTACGACTGCCAACCAGTGCAACGCCGGCGGGAAATGGTCCAAAGTCAGCTCGTGGAACGCCAACTTCCGCAAGAAGTGTGGACAACCATACATCTACTAGATTCTGTAATATAATCGCACCATCCGCAAAGCTCCTGCGAAGGCATTCTCTAAGTCCAATTCCATGGGAAGAAGCCGTGCAGTAGACCTTTCGAGATCATCAGCCGGGATGTCGATAATTGGTTCAATCAGGCGAAAGAACGCGATGTGATATTATGGAATAGCTTGTAGTTGGTTGGTTAAGCATCAGGGGCCTGTTGAGAGCACATCAATGGCCCGTCGCAGGCTTTGCGATTCATATCATTATCTTGTCTTTTAGAGGCTCTTTTGATAAGTAATGCTTGATGGGTTATAAGATTATGTACGCGGCCTTACGTTCTGTTAATACAGATCAACTTGTGAATAACACTGATGATGCCTTAAGCATGCGCGTCCGCAAAGTGCTCTGAGATGCACCAGCACTTCCAAGTGCCACATCATCCGCGCGCTTTACAGAGTGTCCATGATAATGTATTCGAATACGCTGGGATAAGACCATGAACGTATCGTTAATTGCTATTAGTAGTTAGCTCCCCATTAACGGACCGTCACGCCTGATTCAAGCGATATCATTTCCAAAGTCCAGCGATCCCTGTAAGTGATAACGCCGAATCGCTGAGGGGACGTTTTGGTAAGAGCTCACCGCCGTGAAGATTGTCGGAAGCAGGGACTATCTTAGGCGAGAAGCGGTCTTCGGAAATTACGATGCGCGACATTACGGGAATTCCCTCTAGCGCCTTGCGCAATACCCACCTGTCAGCCTTCACCACGTCGGAACGTGGGTGCGCAACCGAGAGACAGAATACTAAGAAGGTATAGCGTATCTGTTGCTTAGGATCTTTGATGTTCATTTGCGGCTCTGCTATGGAGGAGGTCGCAAGCGAGCACAGAGGCTTCGCGAAGAGTTTGGGAAATCTGTGAAAGTGAGATATTGCCTTGTGGTGAGCGACATGCCCAGCTAATATTTGTAGAGTCCCACGGTAACGACTTCTCAATGAGCTTCAATTCATCTGGCGTCCCCGGAAAGTCAACAACTCGTAGCAAGAGACGGAGAAGTAGTTGGCGTGCGCAGAGCACTGCGCTCGGACGGAAGTCGTTGTACTGTTGCATCCACGATCTCGGTGGTATTGACAAAACACAACACGCATCGCGCGCATCGAGAGACTCGGCATTCCTTCGATATACACAGTCTCCAGGGAAAGTGTTGTATGTAAGTCACTAGCAGGGCCTAGATAAACTAGCTATAGACGGAACAGATCTACGATCTAGTACCGGATTAGACAAGGTTATAGTCGAAGGAGCTTAGCTTCCATCTAAAGTCTGACTAAGATAAGCCTATAACGTGCACCACCAGTAAGCGGCCCACACCAGTAAGTGGCCCACCCCACCTGACCTGACGCGACGCTCTACGCAATTGCTCTACAACAACGCAATAATATCAGATATAATTAAGAGATATAGTTAA
>NW_026260206.1:0-62733 GCF_024291825.1 Alternaria postmessia | reverse complement strand
GTCTCAGTTCGCGATTCTAAAAAATGTCTTGGCAGTCAATCAGGTCAGTTCACTACCTCCAGACTGACAGTTTGAACCGCAAAGATGAACTGACAACTGACTGATTGACTGATAGCAACTCTGATTTGATCCTTGCTCTTATTTAGCTGCACCAGGCGCTGCGGCCGGAACACGAGACTGGCCTCCTCAGCCTCCTCCAACCTGACGCTCTTGACGAATGACTCCAGGCCATGTATTGTCTGGCTCGCGTCTTCCACCTGAGTTGTAAGACAAGTCCACATCCTGCCGTCGCCATCGTAGGGTGGGGGTGACCCTATCTTTGTCTTGCTTGCGACTTCTACCAACTTGAGGTGTATTTGGTAACATTCATTACCGAGAGATTTGACTTCACCTGTGAGGTTTTCGAGGGATGCATTGCCGAGCTTTGCGTCCTTGTCGAGTTCGGAAAGGGATACTGATAATGTCCAAGCCGCTTTGTTCAGAGCGATGACAGCAGAGGCTGCGTTTACAGGTGTGGATGCAACTATCTCCATCGCTAGTAATCGACGTGGACACTGCGATGGGTGTGACTCGCAGGGTGAAGCTCACTGTCGTCTGCGGAAAGTCGTACTAGGCAGTGCGATGAATGTGACACTAAGCGCCGATAGCCATGCAGGTAATGGCTTGCGCCACAAGGTTATGTGTCATGCGGTGAGCATGACCGAGAAGACCACTTTGAAATTTGAATACAATTACGCCGATGTGGAACCCCTTTGTCCAGTAGAAACACAAAAAGGTATATCGAATGCCCATAATCGGGTTCAGAGGAATCATTGGTGTCACAACATCCTTGCATGTTCACGTCGATGGTCAAACATGCAAACCCTTTAGCAAGGGGCGGAAATGGCTGAACGTCCTGGTCGAGATGCGCCATGAGACGCAGGCCCATCACAAATATTATATGGGAGGCCTCTTTCACATGGAAAGAAGGATATGTTGATAGGTCAGCAAGACAATGGGGCCAAATGTTATCACGTCCTGGTCATCTAAGCCTCTGCGTCTGACCGTAAATAAATCAGTCTTCTAGCTCACTGCGCAAATGGCGTCCCATAGCCCCCAGTGAACATTTACACATTTCGACATTATCTTTTTGGCGCGCCAAAGCCACGTCTACGGCGGCGAGTTGTGCCCATTTACCAAGGATGGCTGGCGCCACAAGCTTATGCGAGGGGTTTATTCCCCGCCGGAACAGGGCAAGCTTACCGATACGCAACGATCGAGCTATTCAGGATGAACTTCACATTCAGCCTTGGTCGTGCGACTGGCTTGAGCGCAGGAACTAGCAATGAACTGATCCAAAACACGGGGTGATGAGACAAGTAAACCTCAACGATTCTAACGATACCGATCTCGATAAGGTATTCCCCACCAAGTTTGTGCCCACTGCATGAGGCAGAGCCTAGTAACACAGCTGGTGGGACTAAACATAGCACGTCCACGCTACCACAATTATGCATTGCGCCAATCATTTCATTCACCGAAGGACACGAAAGCATGGATATACGTTGACCGATTAGCCTGGCCCCCAACGTACGTGAACAAACGAAACTCGGTTGCAGAATGGTTCACAAGTCACTCTACGCAGCATCTGAAACCCATTCTTTGTTTGACCATCCCATGCCTTCTTCCTAGAACCTGATCATCGTGTTCCTTTGTCGACAGCGTTCATAATACCATTCCATCAATCGCCTGTGTCAACGCAAGATTCTAGTCTCTTAAGGCACATCATCAATTACATCAGTCTCGATGGCTGGACCCAATCAAAGCACATGGGCGAACACGAGAGTGCCAGTCCGTGACGATGATCAAGGAAGTTTTGAGAGACGACGAGGATGGAAGTACAGAAGCCTAGGAATCGGACCCGTCAAGCTTCCATACTATGCATCGCCAGAGTCACAGTTGATACTGGTCTCATTTGTCTGCTTCTTGTGCCCTGGTAAGCTTCAGCGCATCATCCGAGTGATAAACAAGTTACTGATACTGCGCAGGCATGTTCAATGCCGTCAATGGGATAGGCGCAGCAGGTCTTGACGATGACGCCCATGCCAGCAACGCTGCCAACACTACGCTTTATGCTACCTTCGCCGTCGTTGGATTTTTCGCCGGTACCATCACGAACGTCCTTGGCATTCGAATTGCACTCTCCTTCGGTGGTCTGGGATATTGCATCTACGTCAGTGCACTGCTTTGTTTCAACAAGACCCAAAACTTAGGTTACGTGGTTTTCTCTGGTTTCCTGCTGGGATGTTGTGCTGGTATTCTGTGGGCTTCCCAAGGAGCGATCATGATGTCGTACCCAGTAAGTTTTTGTTCTTTCCATGCTCTGAGAATCCGCTTACCAGACTGCCTATAACAGCCCGAGAAAATGAAAGGACGGTATATCTCCTGGTTCTGGATAATTTTCAATATGGGGGTAAGTTGTGGTTGTGCAGAATGCATCTGAGACATACACTGACTTCGTACCATCACTTCTCAGGCTGTTATAGGCGGTTTGGTAAGCGGATTCCCAGAAGGCATAGAAAGAACAAACACTGACTTCAATATCAGGTGCAACTAGCGCTCAACTTCAACACCCGCGACGGAACTAAAGCAGCAGTTACGAATGGTACATATATCGGTTTCATGATTCTCACGTTCTTCGGCGCATGCCTCTCCTGGACACTCATTGATGCCAAACATGTCGTACGCCGCGATGGCAGTCGGGTAATCATGATGCAACACCCAACTTGGCAATCCGAGATCTTCGGTCTTTGGGAGACTCTCCGTACGGACCCATATATCATTCTCCTCTTCCCGATGTTCTTCGCTTCGAATTGGTTTTATACATACCAGTTCAATGACGTCAACTATGCGCGGTTTAACGTGCGGACCCGCGCTTTGAACAACACACTGTGTTAGTACTATCCTTGTTAGAATTGTATATGAGACATATACTGACCCGTATACCGACCGTTAGATTGGTTAGCGCAGATTTTTGGAGCTGCTGTATTCGGGTTTGCGCTAGACTTCCCGAACGTTAGAAGAACTACCCGAGCAAAGATAGCCTGGGTAACTATGCTGGTGTTGACCTTTGCTGTCTGGGGCGGAGGATATGTCTTTCAACGACAATACAGTCGCGATGATAACAGCCTCCACTACGACTGGACCCATGATGGATATGGCGGCCCAATGGTTTTATACATGAGCTACGGCTTCTACGATGCAGCGTGGCAAACTTGCGTTTACTGGTAACTAGCTCACCTGACGGTTTCGTTCTCTGTTAACTTTTCCTAGGTTTATGGGTGCCATCTCCAACAACAGCCGCAAGCTTGCGAACTTTGCAGGCTTCTACAAAGGTATACAATCAGCAGGTGCGGCTATAGTGTTCCGTATAGACGGCTACAAGAGGCCTTACATGGATATCTTCCTGTCTAGCTGGGTGATGTTGGCTGCAAGCTTGGTTATCGCCCTACCTGTTATGCTTCTAAAGATCAAAGACACAGTGCCACTCGAGGAGGACTTGAAATTTACAGATGAGACTATCGAAGATGTACTGGGTAGAAGAGAGGGCTATCTACTAGACGAGCCCGAGAAGGCGTAGGATGGTGCGTCCGAGTTGAGAATATCTGGAAGCCGATGTTCTCGCCTACATGCGAAGCTACCCTGCCTCCAGCGGGAGCTACAACCAAAAGATGGTTAGCGCGCAACTAACAGATTAGTACAGGAAGGCCAGTTTCCTCGTGCGAAAAGTATCTATATATCGTTCGTCAAACTTTCTACCATCGAATCTCTCACCATCTCAGTGATGCTTTCTCAAGTGGTGTTGGGCGCACGTCCGCCGCGATATCGGCAGACTATTTCAGTCCGGTGTACATTGTTCCGACGCATTTCGGAATACTCACATTCCCAGGCTCACTCCGAAAGGTAGCGGCATCTAGCTAGCACCACACGTTCATTCTTCATCATGACATATCTGCCAATAAGCCGTGCCCCGCTCTTGATGATGGATCGAGTTTCTCTTCCTGGATTAGAGCCCAACAACCCAGCTTTCTTGTGTGGTGGGGGAGAGCTTCATTCGGCGAAACTCTTATCGAATACTTGCCATGTGTTTTTGTTGAGATCATATGACAGACACGTTACTTGTTATATATGGTCCAGGTCATCTGCACTCAGTCTCTTCAGAGGTAAAGAACTCTGCAGAGGCTCTATCCAATACACACCATGGCGACTAGGTCTCAATCAGCCCTTGTGAGCACGAGCACCACACCCGACAACCAATCGCGGTTTGAGCTGGAAACAAGCTCAAGATGGAACGACGAGCCTGAGAACGAGACATTGCTGCCTCCAACCGATGGCGGAAAAGACGCTTGGTTGTTTCTTGCGGCTGCATTTGTGATAGAGATGATGGTGTGGGGTAAGCATTACACTTCATAGGCCACGGTTATCCACTTGCAGCGCTACTAGACGTACTTGGGTACTCGGCTAACATTTGATCAGGTTTTCCATGGTCATACGGTATCTTCCAGGAGTACTATAGCTCATCGCTACCCTTCTCGGGCGCATCCGGCATCCCAGCTATCGGAACATCCGCGATGGGCATACTCTATATGGTCGCACCTTTCACATTCGGATCACTTATACGTTGGCCACATCACAAGAGGAAGGCAATGGTTGCAGGCTTGCTTATCATGTGTCTTTCGCTTGGACTGAGCTCACTCTGCACGACCGTACCACAACTTATCGTCACCCAAGGCATCCTTTATGGTATCGGTGGCGCCGTCACATATAGTCCTGTTGTCACTTTCCTGGACGAGTGGTTTGTAAGACGCAAGGGTCTTGCATTCGGCATCATGTGGGCTGGTACAGGGTTAGGCGGTATCCTCATTCCGCTCTTACTCCAGTTTCTGCTCAATCACTACGGCTTCCGCACCGCGCTGCGCATATGGACGATCGTGCTTTTCGTCGTTGGCTTGCCTCTCACCTTCTTTTTGAAGCCGCGACTTCCCGTCCCAGCCACGACTAGGTCTCGCATTACCTTCACTTTCCTGACAAACAGGTCTTTTTGGATCCTGCAATTTGGAAATATCATGCAGGGACTAGGTTTTTTTGTGCCTTCCATCTATCTTCCTACATATACGAAGGCCCTCGGTTTCAGCAGTGCGGTTTCCGCTCTGCCCATCATCCTCATAAATATGGCTGCCGTCATCGGATCCATTAGCATGGGGAGTATTGTGGATCGGACGCACGTCACCACTGCCATTCTCATCTCCACCATCGGTGCTATGCTCTCCGTCTTCTTGATCTGGGGCTTCAGCACCTCTCTACCGCCGCTGCTCATATTCTGCTTCATGTATGGTCTCTTCGCGGGCAGCTTTACCAATACCTGGCCTGGCATCCTGAGGACAGTGCAAATGAGTACGGGTCAGATGGAAAGCTCTATGGTCTTCTCTTTCTTGTCAATGGGTAGGGGTATAGGTAATGTTGTGAGTGGGCCGGTCAGTGAAGCACTGTTGAAGATGGGCAATGTTGGTGATCATGGCTTGTATGGGACGCCATATGGTAGTTTGGTAGTTTGGACGGGAATCAGTGCTGCGCTCGGAGGCGTGAGCATCATTGGAAGGAGGGTGGGGTGGCTGTAAGCCCTACGTCGAGACTAGACCAGCTTATCAAAAGTCCAGTCACCCATATCTGCTTTAGTCGCTCACCAAAAGGGGGTGGATGTACCAGGTGCCTTTGAGGCGTACGAACTGCTATGTCTCTTAGCGTCATGTGGTCCTCAAATGGATAAGCTGGTTCATGTATTGGTGCAAGGGCATGTTGCGCTCATGGAAGATTACAGGTGGAGTCGACAGGTTTTTTTTTCATATATGATATTATGGCCATCATGGTTCGAGGCCTTCACGAAAGCTCATGCCTTCCACCCGGACATGCTACACGAGCAGCTTCGAAGCAGATAACGGTCACTTAATGCTGCCAGGATTTAATTTAAATACAAAAGATGGGTTCTTGAGAGTTATTGGTGATCTCTTGTTAATCTCTTGAATAAAAAAGTAACAAGTGATATTTGTAAGAGGGATGAAAGAGAGTAGCACGATCGAACGAGAGAAGTCCAAAAGAGTCGTGTCAGCGGCTTGAGTGCACACCCGCCTCGTCCTTCTTTTGCTGGCTCATTTCCTGTCCGCGCCAGTGTAGTGGTTCATACCGATTTGGTTTCCAGATATCGCCATCAGTTTCAACCTGTTCTTCTCGTCCCCTGCCCTGACTACTCTTTTGAGAATAAGCTGTCGAAAGCCCATCAATGTAGTCATTGGCACCCATCATGCAGACTTCTTCACATTCACCATATCAAATTGTGTGGAGGAGAACAGTACTCTCGTAGTGGTCGTATGCCTCTTGTTCTCTCCACCCCCTCTTTCACTCTGATCATCCTTGCTCCTTCTACTCTTCCCTTTTCCAGCGCGGTTCCTCTTGTCTAATGGCGAGTGACATACAATTTGACTTGTTGGTCGATGAAGCGCCGCTTCGGAATGTGAATGGAGCTGTGCATTGTATCGCGGTAACGGTAATTGCATGGAAACTAGGTCTTCTTCAGATTGTGTGTGTTTTGACAATCTATCTGGCTGAGTAGACAGCTTTGCAGGGCTAAAAGTGGACTTCCATTTCTTCAGTGTTGTGCCAAACCCCATCTTGCTTGTGTTGTCTGAGGCGATCGTAATCGTGGTTTGTCTCGTAGGCTTTTTTCTTCTTCGATGTTAGGAATGATTGACGAGGCTATGAATGTAGGTTGGGAAATTGAAGAAAGCGATCGAAGAGCGCGTGGGAAGATATCGCATGCGTTGATATCACAAGGGATTTCCCCATGATTTCGGATGAGTTGCATCTCTAGCCAAAAATGGTAATCCCTTGCGTAACGGTCGATGAACGATGCGGCCTGCGCCGCAGAATAGCGTTCTTGACCCAGCCGGTAGTTCCTCGGTAATGCCTGATGACTGAACCAGGTCTTTGGAACTTGATGGAAAGTCTATTCAGACTCGAGACAGCTTCTTTCACAAACGCTTGGACTGGGAGCAGTTATAGTTCGGCGCGGCTGTTGGTCCAAGTGACACACCCACATGTTCGCAGCGGCGCAGCGGCATCTGCAGTACTACTCCCGGGGACCCCGGCCGTACCGATATGAGATGGCTATGCAATTTCAAGAGTGATCCGTCAACTCTGTGCTCATTTTGTGTGGCTTGCAGTTGTGGCATGAGCTTTGGGGGGAAGCGGCACGGTAACGTAGCGACAGGGGTATGTCGGTACCCGACGTAATGCATAAGAAGCAGCGAAATTGCATCCGAGAGCGTGCCGCGTCTAGACCATTAGGTTCTTCCACAGGTGGTCAGCATGGTATTGGAAAGCGCTACGAGGCAGGGCACACGATGAGGGCCAGGAAAGTGTCTTGAGGCTGGCTCAGTGACAAAACAAGATAGCCTTTGGGCTTGCTGGGTGCGATGCCATACAACATGTTATGGAGCAAGAACGATAGACACAATCGCGGTCGTATTCACGCCGTGTAACTAGCCATTGTTGGAACGGTACGAAGTCAATTGCGTCGCATATGCATATCGGCCGCTCTCTCCACGGTAGATGCTACAGACCCTCTTCGGATCGTGCTCTCTGTGGGCATGTGCGATAGATCGCCCAAGGCATACTTCAGAACCGCCGTGTTCCTTGGTCGTATTTGCAGGGCTTATCGTACAGAGCTCCAGCATCGCCGATTCACCGAACTCGGTGCAGATTCTTGTTCTTCCTTAGCTAATGAGTCGCATCGTTACCTCGACCGTGGCGAATGTACCCGCAGATACAGGCATAGCTCTCAACAGAGTCGGTCCAATACCCCTCCAGAAGCCACCCAGACCCTCTCCCCTATATGTCTTGGCGAAGCAGTCTCTCATACTCTTGTACTTCTGTTCCTTGCCAAACGCATCACTCTGCATCTTGCTCTTGATCACATCGAACGGATAACTGCTTATCCAAAGCACTTCACCAGCGAGTCCACCATAAGCCGCAACTTTTAGAGTGGAAATTTCCGAACGGTCAATGTTGTTGCGCGCAGCATCTGCATTCATCATGTACTCGAATGCAGTAAACCAACAGCCGTAAGCTTGGGCTTCGCGCATGAATGTCACAGCTGTGCCGCGGTAAACGCCGCCGAGGATGCCTTGGTGTGCAGTGAGCTTACGCACACAGTCGATTGGGCCGGCATAGAGGCGGTTCGCGCCGTGCGGCTGTGTCTGCAGTCTTATGCGGATGTGCTCGATAGGACTAGACAGAGCGGTGTTGGCGATACCGGCGAAAGCACCAGCGGCATAATACTGTGAGTACGAGAGTTGGCCTTTTCCGGTTTTTGCCTCATTGCTAGCTTCAAAGGCGCGTCGCGCGTAATGGAAGCCACCGAATTGAACAGATACACAAGCTCCGATTCCGATGAGTGGTGTCAGCGTACCCTTGTAGAAAGCAAGTGCTCCTTCATTTTGGTAGATTTTGGTCGCAGCATCCAAGGCACCAGAGTATTGTGATGTTGTTTGTAACCTAACCTACAGGTATGGAGATACGAAGTCAGTGTATGTCTCACATGCATTTCGTACAAACACAACTTACCTTGACGATGTCGAAAGGTTGTCCAATGAGTACCTAGAAAATGAGGTTCAGTTTGGGTGGAGAACTGGCGCAATAGTGAAAGTACCTGTGCGACTCCTCCTACTGCACCTGCGAAGAGATCCTTGAGTGTCCGGGAGAGACCGTCCTGAACAGGCTCCTCGTGCTCAATATGAGGCTTTGACATTCTGCTCTCCGCGCTTTCCGTGTCTCTAATGGCTCTTTTTGCTTGTTGCTCTCTTATCGGAGTAGACACGGACCTGATAGAGGGGTAATTACGACGTCACCAACTTTCAAGGCACCGTATGCGCTCCTTGCGTGAGCACCAAGAGATGGAAAATTTCCTTGTAAAGTCGTTGTTCAAAATCGCGACTCACAGCTACTGCGAGGTCGCTCAAAGCCATGCAAAGGCTCCAAAAGCCAATGGCGTGCTTGCGCACAGACGCGCTAGCAATGTCCTTGGATAGCCGATGGTTAGCTGCATCCCATGCCTCAAAGTGGTCATCTTTTGCACTATTTTGCCATACTACAGCGGTTCCATTAGCGATAATATTCTTGTCACAATCATTGAATTCTAACAGTATCATTCCAGTTTTGACATGAACATAGATAGCGCTTTAAGGAAAGATGCAGACGCAAGACTAGAAACGCTGTGAAAATGACCAAAAACTCAGATAGCCACCCAGTATATCCCATGATCCCCGATTTGCGCTAATCAGTGTTTCCATGCAATGCGTATACGAATGCTTTACGCCTATCCCATCGACACATATATACAGACAAGGAGATAAAGAGAAGGGTCGAGCAAGCTTCTCCGGGTTCAACAGGAGAACAACAGACTACCAACGAGTCTAGAGGAACCTCTCGCGACATTTTTGATGTGATCCAGACAAAACGTTCAGAGAAGACGCAGGATCATTTTGCATGCCCCATGCAGCATCTCAGGCCATTCGTAATGCGTAGAAACATTCAACGTGACTACCAGCACTTGAGCTTCCTCCAAAAGCTCTGTTTCGGCTCATCCTCGCTATCCTTTTCATTCTGTGTATGGGCCGCATAGTCATTTGGGTCTCGGTTCGGGTTCGAGTGAAGAGGCAGAGCGGCAGTTCGATTCGCAGGACCGTCTCCAGCAGTGAGCCGGCGTGCTTCTACTACACGACGTACGAGTACTTTGATGAACGTTAGCAAGCCTTATTCCAATTCCTCTCCCTCTCACATTGTCTTTTGCGCAATGTAATTGCGACAGAGGTGTCTTACAGGCAAAAGTCTCTTCGATGTTGACCATCTCCCTCGCACTCGTTTCCATGAAGCCACACTTTCTTCGTCTCGCCCACTCGAGGCCTGTTTTTGCCTCTACGACTCTTTGCCCTTGTAAATCGCACTTGTTGCCTACTACGCACTTGATCGGTGGTATCTTGCCATTGTCTAATCGATTTTCTGTCTCCATTTCTATCATCTCCATGAAGTAATCTAGCGCGTCGAGCGAGTTGGCAGATGTTATGTCGTAAACGAGGAGAAACGCGTCGGACTGTAGGTTCGAAGCTGCCCAGAGACCCCGGTATTCTTCTTGGCCCGCGGTGTCGGTGAGCATGAGGTAGTAAGGGACTCCATCGACGGTTCGAGTTACGGAGTAGGAGTCTTCTAGGGGAATGTTAGTTATGTGAGGCCAGATGCGACGAGCATAGGCGCAAGGCAACATACCTATCGTAGGATCGTACTCAGATGTCCATTGACTCCTCACAAGCCGTAGTGTAATCGAACTTTTTCCTGTAACCAAGTCAGCGTCTCAATGCTTCAAGTCCGACTTTGAATCGCGCATACCACAGCCTCCATCTCCACACACCGTGATTGTTATCCTGTTGTTCTCGTCCATTGTGTCCTCCTCTTGCGTTGCCCTGATGCGAACTGCTTTGGTTCCCGAGACGTATGCGATTTCCACGCAACGGATAATTGGGTCGTAACCGCGTCCGTTTCGAGTTGTCTATGCTCGTGAATGCGCTTGACGCAAACCGCCTTCCTAAACCAAACACTCCTTTTCCTGCTACCCAGACGGGATCCTATCAATTCGGCCCAGAAATATGATCGCAAGGTCCTTGTAATTCGCGGTCGGAATCGCAGTCGGAATGGGTAACGTTTCTCGCTCAGGTCCGACGAAAAGTAAACCACGGCACAGAAACAAGAAAAGATGTCGCGCGAAGGATTGACGACTCGTGTCAAGGCAGCGTTGTCGTCGGCAGTCCAGAATACCAAGAACCAGAAAATGAAGAGGCAGCGCAGCGCAGGCTTCACCTCGTAATAGTAATACCCAAGAGAGAGAAAGCCCCAACAACAAATTAATGAACGAACAGTGCCCCCAAAACGGTCCCTAGTATCCAAAGCGCAACGTTAGAAATGAATCAGGCATGAAGCTGGCCAACTTTGGACGAAAAAAAGAAATGAAGGATGAAGATCGCTTGATGCCCCCGTTACCTCTTTCGCGGTGGTATCCGAGCCTTACCCATCCCATCTTTGACTTTCGGTGCGAACGTAAAACCCTTGTACCCTTGTCGCGCGCTCATGTCATGGCACAGAAACCATCGACAGAGCCCAGATAAGGCGCAGACGCTTAGGCCGCAGGGGATCGAAGGATGCAAAGGATCATGGCCGGAAGACGGCCCCACTTGTTTGATTGGAGGCTGCTGCGGGCTTGATGAGGGGGGAACGAGGGAGAGAGCCCAAGCCATGTGGGTAACAACGTGCGACGGAGGAAGTTTATTTGCCTGACGAACTTTCGTCATTGGAGCCTACTTCCGCGATGCAAAGCGATACCGAGGCACGACACTCCAGCCTTTGCACAACAACCTCCGCATCTCAGGACAGAGAGAGGCCTGTGTAGTTGGCATTGGCTTTCCCTAGGCCCCCCAATCTAGTTGTAATCTGCCTTTCCAAGAACCTTGGAACTAACGAGTGCTGCCGGGGCTAACTGCCCGGGAACCTGCATGCAGCTCTCATGCCCCCCCTGTACGTTCCTCATTCTGCTTCCGTGGAACATGCAGCATTCTAGCGCCACATCACGTATTCTAGAGCTGCCTCCAGCACACGCCGCGCCCATGCCACATTCCCACGCGTGGGTTGTCTGATTAGAAGCGAAGCAAGGCAAGACAAGGCCGACGGCGAGTCCATGACACAACCTTGATCATGACTACTGATCCTTTCTTATCGCATCTCACCTTCAACGCCAAGTTGCGCAACAGCTGTGCGCTTCAGACAATACCTGTGCAAGTATATTACCAAGCGTAACAAAAGGGCCGGATATTGGGTTTGATTGTTGATGTTGTGATACGACTGCCGCATGATTTTGGTCTCGATAATGAGGCCACTTTACGCCACAATTAAGGCTTTCCTGGACATCGTCGCGTCGAAGACAAGCGAATGAGCGGGAAGAGAGCGGGGAAGAGTTACAAATGGATCGATGGGTCAAGGAAATTGTTGGGGTTTACTGCAGTTCGTCCAGATCATCTTAGTTCGGGTCCACTATTCATTTGATATGATCTGATCTGATGTGATATATAGATGATCGAGTCAGTCATGCGATCCACGCATCCTGACAAACCAACACATACACTTGACCGATTGTCGCTGATATATACAACAGAATAACAACAGCGCATTACCGCCAAACGAGTATGCCCGAGACATTTACGTGCATGTTGCGCCTCATCTCTTAACCTCCAATTTATGAACCCGGCAGCCGAGAAAAATCGACCACACGCGCCAAACTCACCCCAATTTCTTGTCGCCCCAAATCATAAAGCATCAGACAGTGATAGAAGAAAAAAAGAGGATATGAGTCTAAAAACTCCCCCATAAGACGATTCGCTCTCGGCAAGTGAATGTGAAGTTCGTTAAAGGGAATATAAGTAATGGGGTATCGTTGGACCAAAGCGGAGAATGACACGAAACAGAAGAGGAAAACCGTGAAGTAGTAGTAGAGAAGAGGATGCTCCGACCAATCATGCTCATGATTCCGGCTCCGTTACTTCATCGATCGCTGGTGGCGGGATGAAGCCTTGCGAAGCCGCAACTTCCGTGCGCGCTGCTTTAATAGCATGAGACTCGCTGATACTGCCTTGCTGCGGCGATCGTTTAGTTGATGGAGCCATTGCCGAAGGGATGGAGGATTGTTGTCCGGTCTCGGGTATCGAATGAGGAAGGATAGTCTGATGGTTCTGGTGGCTTGTTGAGAAGTGGCGCGGTGAAGCGCTTTTCTTGCTCTTGTCGCTTGCGGCGGAGGATGTTCTAGGTGATACTCGCCCTTGCTGTGAAGAGAGTTCGCGTTAGTTCTAACGATGTTGTCAGGAGTGAGAGTTGTAACTTACCTGCTTGGCCCACCGCAATCCGCACGAATTACAAAGGTCCCGGTTCCCTGAAGGACCCCTGCGCCACTCGGGCGTTGTTCTCGTGTGGCAGTTTGCACAGTCTTTCTGCATTTGGCCAGCACCCTTTCTGCGCTTCCTCTTCTTTTTGGCTGCCAACAGGCTCTGGACTTCTTCTGCTAGGTATCTATTCCGCTTTTCCATTTGTCGTAGCTCGTATTGCCAGCTTGTGCTTCGCGTCGTCTTCAGTTCGTCAAATACGTTGTCGTCTGAGGCTAGACTTTGATCTTGATGGCCGAGCTGGAGGCCATTGTGTCCAGCGAATGTAGCAGGAGATTCCTCGGTAGTGACGAAGAGTGGATTCGTGTTGGACGTCATTGGCGTGTTTGAACCAGCAGGTCCAGTCAAAGACCCCGCGGCAGGTGATGCTGCTCCTGACATCTGGGTATGAATAGAGTTGTGGGAGTCGCGCTCATGCTTGGTATTTGTATACATGGATGGGCGGCCGGCATTGCTATTCCGCGAATACTTGAGGAGTCGCGTTTGCCCAACGACGAAGGTAGGTTTCTGGCCCTCCGTTGCATCTCCAGGATATATTGTCGTAAAAGCCTGTAGAACCTGGCCACGCTTGTTAATCATTTCATGCTTGACCTCGCCTTTCCTGCCCCCTCTGGCAAGCTCTAAAATCCGGCCGAAGTTGATCTTTGACTCCTGGCGCATGAGAGATTGTATGCTAGTGCCGACAAGGTCTTCAGGCTGCTTATCGAGCAACTGGCGCACGTTTGACGAAACGTACAAGAACATGCCTGATGTAGACATCTTCGTCCACAGCTCGTTATCACCGACGCCGCCAGACTCGCGTACGATAGCCTTGCTCAGAGTATAGACTGGGCGTTCACGGCCGACGAGGATGATGCACTTTCGACCCTTCCCTTGCTCAGTATGGAGGGAGCCATGGCCTTCGAACCACATGTATCCGCTCTTCTTCCGTCGTATCCTGAACACAACGTTGACTGATGCGCCATTGGTAGTCTCCTTCAGTTCTCTTGTGACCGGAACGATGTCGCTAGGATGGCAGACAGACGACAGCGCTGTTCCGACGAGCTCGCTAGGGTCGTATTCTAATATTCTGTTACTGGCTGGTGACAGATACAAGAAGAGTCCCTTGAGTGACAAGACGTGGACGACGTCGTCGCTGTTCTCAAGCAGGACCTTATCCCAGATACGTCTTGTCATCTCAGAATCGCCGCTTCCGCTATACGCAGCGAGTACGTTCGACACCTCATCCTTGGAGATGGTCTGGCCTTGTTCGGCTTGTTGTGGCTTGTGGTGGTCGCTGAAAACGTAACTCGGTATGGACATCCCGCGCTGGTAGTTGACCCGGTAAGAACCATCTATAACATGATCAGTTCACACACGGGTATATTTATTAGATACGAGGGCCTACCTGAGTTCTTGTTAGTCATGGCTCCAGGCTGCTCCACAAGGTCAACCTGGAAACCGACAAAAAACTTCATTTTGCCGCCTGGTTCCCAAGCGATGGGAATCATGGTCAGAAGGTTCATGAACGGTTGACCGCCTCTTCGGTAATTAATCAAGCTGATCTGCGCTTCTGCACGACTCTCAATCATGTTCTTGAGATAGTAGACCGAATCGTCGTCAACGTAGTTTCGCTTGATTCCAGATTCGACCTTTCCGTCAGGTGCCTGCAAGAAGCGGCAATTCCGTCCAAGAATCATATGTCTTGTGTAGCCGGTGAGTCGCTCGAAGTTTTCTGAACAGTAAACAATAGGAATGTCGTCTAGCTCGGCATCGCAAACGACAAAAGCGCACGAAAGATCGACAGAGCCGATGTCGATCTGGGGGTCAGGTCTGGTAGCTACGCGCATCTATCCGCATGTTAGCAATTGACATTCAGACAAAGTGATCCAGGAACGTACTAGTACTCCGAGCATGTCGAATCCTGTCGACGAGTAAGCATTCTTGAACTGCGTCTTCATGTGAGGATTTTGATGCATCGTAGACGGAAATCCGCCTGCAGGCTGCTGCCATGGGATTTTAAAATCTTGCAGTTGCTTGTTCATGACCTCTTTGGGTAGGTCCTGTGCAGGATCTTGTCCGATAGGTTGCTGATTTTGTAGTGAGGCCAAAGTCATGCGTGTCGGGACACTGTTGGAGGAGCGATGTTCACTCTGGGGCCGGGAAGTAGAACGCATGCTGGACTGGTCCTGGCTAGTGGTACGGCTGAGGAAGCTGGATCTCCCTGATTTGACTTCGGGCGTGTTGTTCAGTGAAGGCCGTTTGAACTGGTCCTGGGCTTGTCCTGATGGCGTGTTATTCCCTTGGGGGGCAGCAGGCATGGGCCCAACAAAGTCCTGGTTGAGGGGGGAATCTAACATGGGGGTGTTGAACTGGTTACCGGGAAACATGTTCATATCAGTTGGCATCATATTGAGCGAGTCGTCCATGTCCAGAGGCATGGTCATGCCGTTCTGATACGATCCCATGTCCAGGTCGATAGAATTCTTCTGGTGCATGGGCGAAGCGTATGTAGAGCCAGGAGTGGCCATGTTTGGAAACGGAGAAGCCTGGCTTTGGAACTGGGTGTTGATGTTGAGGTCCGCAGCAGGCAGCTGGTCGTTTTGTATGTCGGCAGTTGTTCGCGGAAAGGTGTTGCTGCGCATCATGTTGTCCATGGCCGCGGTAGACATATCGAATTGGAAATCGTCCATGTCGCCCCCATTGGGATCTCCGAAATTCATCATGCTCAACCTGCGCGTGTCGGGGCTGCCAAGAGTCATCTGCTGCTGCTGCTGCTGTTGTTGTTGTTGTTGTTGCTGCTGCGGCCCTCTGGCGTAGACGGGCATACTCCGCCGGCGGTTGTCCTTGTCGTTCTGCGCGACTATTGAGTCCAGCGACTGGCCCTCGACCATGTTGAAGCCGTTCATGGCGTCCCCGTTCATGTTCATCATCACGTTCCCATTGTTGGCCTGGTTGAAGGGCCGGGTGGGATATGGATAGCCATTCATGGTGGCGGGCGGGGATGCTCAAATGTCAAGAGCAGCGAGGTCGGTCGTCCGGCACGGGGTTGTAGGCATCAAAGGGAGTGGGCAGCGCCCGTGGGCACGGTGGTGGTGCGCTATCGCTTCTTTCGCTGGGTGGACGGGTCGCGGCGGCGGGGAGTGCAGCGTCTCACAAGCGACATTCGAGGGCGGCGGCAGCGGATGGGCTCAGAGGCGGCAGCTCAGGTGCAGCAACACGTTGGTCAATATGGGGCAGGGCAGGGCCGGGCGTGTAAGGTTGGGATGCGAAGAGCGAGGATGTGTAGCGTCAGTGGAATGCGCTAGGTGCCAAGCCAAAAGGCCGCGTGCGGGATAGCTGCAGAAGATGACGGAAGCATGTCAGTGGCTTCACGCGAGCAATTATTGGGGGCGGCACAAGCACCTTGAGCACAGGCGGCGCGGGATGGGATAAGCAAGAGGCGAGCGACAGCAGCAGGGACCAACATATGGCATTTTGCACAATGCCATGCTCTGCCCTACCGGTGGGACCGATGCACCCAGAGCCCCTCGCAGCGCCTCATCACTGGCACACATGATCTGATGCTGACGGCTATCGGCTGAGGGCGCCTCTATCGGTCCTGACCTGACTGAAGGGAAGCCCGCGGGCGCCCATGTCTGGAGCCCCATCAGATGCACGCCGGCCCTAAGCGGCCTAGCGCAATCCGACGCTTGGCGCCATCGCTCGAGACTTTTTGGACCATCACGACGGGACTGCACGCGACGCAAAATGATATTGAGGAGTGTAGCAGCGCGCAGTGGTGGGTCGTGATCAATTCGAGATGGACGCAACTGCTGACATGCTGCACAGCGCCCCGGGCACTCGCACGACACGCTCGACAGTCGTCCCGCCCGCTGCAGCGATTTCTCTCCACCGAGACCGACTCGATTGAAGCCTCGACCGAAAACAGCCTGAAGCAGCTGCAGTCGATAGAGGCCCAGCTCAACACCCACCTCCAGCAGCCGGTGCCCTCTGTCGACCCCGAGACCCATGCAACCTCGGAATCTGCCTCCGACAATGTCGCCCAGCAGTACCACCTGTACAAGCAGCAGTGTATGACATCTGTCTCCCTATCCCCGACTGCAGCCCGTTGACATGTCCCAGCCAAGCAGATGGGGAAGCTAGGAACCCAGATTGAGCCTCACTACCAACCGCACACCCTCCTGAACCATCCACCCTCCCCCGCCGACGTTACCTTGGAGTTGCTCCTCGCCTCCGAGGCCCACCAAGGCCATGTCACTTCCCTCTGGAACCCCGCAAATGCACGCTACATTCACGGTATACGACAAGGTGTCCACATCATCTCCCTTGAAGTCACCGCAGCCCACCTGCGCCGAGCCGCCAAAGTGGTACAGGAAGTTGCGCGGCGCGGAGGTATGATCCTATTCGTTGGTACACGCGACGGGCAAGATAGGGCAGTCGCCCGCGCAGCCGAGCTAACCAAGGGATATCATCTATTCGAGCGCTGGATCCCCGGAAGCATCACCAACGGCCAGCAGATCTTGGGCAGATGCAAAACAAAGGTAGTCAATGAGCTAGACGAAGAAGTCCCAGGCTTCGAAGAACAGCTCTACGACCGACCCGTCCTCCGACCAGATCTCGTAGTCTGTATGAACCCGCTTGAGAACTACGTCTTGCTGCACGAGTGTGCGCTGAACAACATCCCCACAATTGGTGTCATTGATACCAACGCAGATCCTACCTGGGTCACCTATCCTATTCCCGCAAACGATGACAGGTAAGCCAGCTTTGCATAATAACTAGTGCTTCATACTAATGCACTTCAGTCTCCGCTGCATACAGGTCATCGCTGGCGTCTTAGGTCGCGCCGGAGAAACAGGCCAAAAGCAACGTCTCGCTGCCGCCGCTCAAGGCAACATCACCTACCAGCCAGCACAGGGCCTCATCATGGCCGATGGCGACAAAGACGGAGACAAGACAGACGTCGGGAAGATCCTATCCGGATCCACATCGCGAATGGGCGAAGGGGTTCCTAGAGAGCGAGTTGATGAAACTACTGAGACGATAAACACCGGTCTTGGAAACGCGGAAGAAATGGCTAACAAGATGGATGAAGTGAGCAATCACGAGAGTCATCGAACGAAAGGAGGCAGGGATATCAAAGCCACTTCATAGAGCGTTTTCATAGCATGTAAATCACAGCACGAAAGTCATGTATAACAACAACAACAACATCTCGTTCGACTCAAAGCGTATGGTAGTTTTGTCCTGTTGATGTTCTGTGCTTACCTCCGATGGAACACCATACATCCCAGCACCGAATCTAGGACATAAAAAAGGACGCTGGATCCGAAATTGTCGCACCACACCTTTGCGAACGAACATGTCATCCAATCCACCATCGGCAACCCTCACAACCCAGACAACACACCAAGATGCAGGAGACACGTTGGGTTGCCAAAACGCCGATCGTCGTTAGAGCCATGCACAAGTTAGAGAAACAGCACAAACAGATTCATAAATCTGCGAGGTTGGCGGACGTTGTGTTAAGATGCCATTAGTCCAAGGGGGACCAAACACCCGGAGCACTAACCACCGAGCTAAAGCACTTAAAGGCCGAAGAAGAAGCAATGGAGGTCAAAGGGCAAAACAAAAAAGGCGTTCCGAAGCAGGAACATGACGTCATTTCCGCTAGTGCATCGTTGCGATCGGAATTTTGGGCCGTCATCGAATGAAATGTCTTGGATCGATCTCTGCAGTGGCGCCCGACTATAGGACTATTCCGTCGGAGGTGAAACGTGTCAAGGCGGTAAAGGAAAGAAAGGAGAAAAGCAGACCATGTGGGTTTTAGTACCTAGGCAGTTGTAGGAGCGGATGCTACCAAGCGGAAAAGGAGATATTATTAGGGCCAAGTACGTTTTTCAAGGCGAACAATCAAAAGGGATGCGAGGCTATACAGAGTTTTTGTGGTTTTGATAGACTACTACACATTAGAGCGATGGATGCTAGAGCGGTCGTGCCACCAACACAGCGATATGAGGAAAAGGGGCTATGATTGTTTTCAAGCGCCCGCCAATGTGTTGAAAGTGCTGTACCGCCGGAGTAGCTGAGCTTTCGAGTCCTAGTCAAGGTCATCGGCGCTCGTTTCTGTTGCTTTTGCGGGTGCAACTGCAGGCTCAGGTGCTTTGCCGTAGAATTCCAGCTTGCCTCCGTCTAGGAGGACGCCCGCGCGGTCGTACAGCGAGCGTGCTCGAACGTACGGGTCCAGCTTCCAGTAATTCTGCCTCAACTGCTCTGCAACGGCGTCCCTCTCTTTCCTCTTCTCCTCCGCTGGCACGCTGTCACCCGCGTGTACCCACTCTAGCACCGTAGTCTCGTACTTGTCGACGATCTGTTGCCTCTCGCTTTGCAGCTCCTGCTTGGGCTTTTCGTCGGCCATCTTGTCGTTCTCGCCGGGTACAGGCTCAGGGTACTTGTATTCCCACTTTTCGTCTCCGCCCAACTCAGTTGGGATCTGTGACCTTGGTACATAGTTGCTTAGTTCGTCAATCGTCTTTGCGAAGTGTACTTTGCCGGCGACGACGGGGTCGAGCCAGCCCTTGACGATGCTCCATACAGCGTTGAAAACCCAGGGTGCTCTGTAGACGAGGACGGTACCAAGTGATTCCGGATAGTTTGCCTCGAAGCACTTGATCATGAATTTTACCGGTGTGTAGTCCATGTTGGCCATGGAAAAGTCGGTCATATCAAAGACGATAGTCTGCGTTTGGTCAATAACCCTGATCTTATGACCTGGACGGAATTCAGATAAACTTACGGCTGTATCAATCGGAGGCCTCAACAGCATGCGCGCTGTCTCAATGGTGTATACTGTGAATCTTTCTAGACTCTCTTCCGTCTGCTCACCGGCCTTGTGTAACCTCGCACGAACAAAACACATTGGTCTCCCCTCAATATCCAAGCCGTGCAGATAACTCTTGCCCATGCGCAGCTGTGTCAAAAAGTCATCGGCGTTCTTCTTAGCTTTGGCATCCGTGCTTGCGGTCTGCAACGCAGCGAGCTCTCCCGTCTTCATTATGTCGTCGTCGACGTGCATCTCGTTCAATCTCCACTGCATTGTAGAAATCATCATGACAAGTGCCTTCTCAACATCCCATTTCCGGGCGCGCAGGAAGCGAAGAAGAAGAGCATCAGGATGGTCATGCTTCACCATGCTCCAGAAGGTCCTTCGCAGCTCTTCCGGGGGAATGTTGGCTATCGCCGCCTTGAACTCTGCGGTTTGGCCAAACTTATCATCATCAGCCGATATGGACAATCTGCTGATGTCCGAGGGAGTAGAGCCTCCAGAAGCAGTCGATGCCTTGTCGTCTGCACCCTTCTCGCCTCTGTTCCTCTTGAACACATTCAGCCTGCTCTTCTTCTTGTCCTTCTTGCCGTCTGCTGCTGCCTCGCTTGTGGTGGGCGATGCGACCTCGTCAGCGCCGTTCGTAGCTTCCGGCCCCACTTCCACACCGAAGACTTTCATAACAATCGCCCAGAGCTCACGTAGCTTCTTATCCTCTTCTGCTGTGAGAGTGCCTGGCCTCCCTGCGGGAGTGTTCGGCGCCATGACGAGGTACGAGTCTGTCAGATGTGTGATTTCAAATTGATCGGGGGTGGATTGCTTTGCTGCCTGCGGTTTGGGGGAGTTGTGCACAAAGGGAACGAGCAGTGCGCCGCCAATTGCGATTCCAGCGACTATTCCTACAGTCCAGAAGTTGGTTCCGCTCTCCTTGTGAGGTGCCCTCGCCGTGCTCTGCCGACTGTGATGTAGTATGTATGCGCGTGTGACCCGGTTGGTAGAGCTAGAGACGGCAGGTGGGGCGATGCGGTGCTCCGGAGGATACGCAGATAGTCGAGCGCGGGGTGTAGAGGTGTAAAGTAGTCTTCGTAGGGGCTGTGCGCGAGGCAACATGGAAAAGTGTCAGATGGCTGAGCCTCGAGGTGACAAGTGCTCGCGTCTGCTTAGTGTGACGTCGGCAGAGCTTTTCGGATGCGTCGGACGAAAGTTGCAGCCACGACTCTACGTATTGGATACGGCAGCGGGACGCCTTCAAGTAAGCCGCTCCAAGTCGCGTCCGGTGGTAATTTGCTGAATGCGATATCTCAAGACAGGGAGGCACAGGCGCAGTTTTGGGAGCAAGAGCCATGGCATCATCAACCAATCCGTCTTAGCGTAATTGCCCTGCGTTGTGGGGTACTGTTTACTTCGTATCGTGCCCGAACTAAGACCGCGCTCTAAGACAGCAATAGCACTCGAGGCACATCTCGTCGACACTGCAATTGGTCGCCTGTCGCGCTGAACTTCCCTAGTAAAGACATCTCCCACCGAGCACAAATGGCTTCCACAACGCCCACGACTACGCCCTCGTACCGACGCACACGCAGCAAATCACCTCGATCACGTCCGACTACACCCCTCCGCGCTTCTTCGCGCTCTTCTTTGCGCGACTCATCCCAGCGCGGTCGCGCTGCTTCTGTGTCCGGCAACGCACTAGAGGGGCTGCAAGATGGGTTTGCTGAGTTGAGCGACGCAATGGCGGATCTTGAACAAAACTTCCTGCAATTGCAACTGATGCACGAAAGTCTGGCACGCTTCTCAGAGAGTTTTGCAGGCTTTCTATACGGAATGAACATGAACGCTTTCTGCGTAGACTTTCCTGAGGTGTGTGACAAGAAAGTTAAGAGGAGAAGACGTGGGGCAAGGTATAATGCAGCATGTTTACTAATGTGGGAATTGTAGGCTCCTGTTCAAGAATCATTCAAGCGACCACAGAACCAGCCTGATCAGGGTGCTGCAAACCTAAATCGCTCCCAAGGCCCTGAAGACATGGAAGCCACATTTTTGACGACCGACACTTCCTTCGTCGACAACCCACCGAGCAGCAAAATTGCTTCCAAATTCCAGAATCCGCAAACGCCGGCACCAGCTGCAAAAACATCAGGTGTGCCTAGAGGAAGAGGGGGAATACCGCGAGCAGGGGGGCGCGGCGGTATACCCACGCGCGGGGGTGCTCCCAGAGCAGCCAGGGGCGGCACAGGCATAGCAAGAGGGATTGCTGGACGGGGTCGCGGAGCACGTTGAGCACACCATGCATATGTGGTGATATCCGGAGAAATGCATAGATCAGGTGAATGAAGAAGCTTGTGCTTTAAAGTTTCGATTCTCCTACTTGACCATAGACTCGCATTACTACATTTCTAGTTGCAGTCGATGCGAACTAGTATTAACTTCCAGAGTCATCGTCCTTCTATCATTACCACAGCCTCCTGGTCTTGTTATGTCCGACTCTCAAGACGGACTTCATTACTATTGTGGACCCAAAACAAAAGAGGCAGCAAATGCAGTTATCTAGGCTGCCTTCCTGGAGAAAGGGGTATACTGCAATAAACTCATGAACCAAGACTGCGTTAAGGTCGTAAGAAAAGATGAAGAATAGGGTATCAGGTTGGAAGTTCAACTTCCTGTGGTTCAAACATCTAATGCCAACCGATCGATGAAGGGTATCCCGTGAAGATGACGTTCACGTCAACACTCCAGCATAGCGCTTTGCATGCTGGCTGCTGCTCTCTTTTCGTAAAGCCCACCCCTTGATAGCAATGACCACTGTGGTCCAAGCCATGAGGAGTGCGGTAAGGCCCATGACAACCGTAAAGATGAACATGGCATCGAGGTTATACGATTCAAGAGCTGCAACGGTATCCTTGTTGCTGACCATAAAGGTGATACCACCCGAAATCAGACAAAAGGCGGTGATAATTTCCGTAGGTGGTCGGGATGGAAGGAAGGAAGTCGGTGGTGAGATGTACAGAGTAATGTAGGTCAGACCGCGGGCCAAAGCGAACGCCATGAACATGCTGCCCCATTGGGTATGGATCATGGTCGAGACCATTGAGCTTTGGTGGTGAGAGCTCATCATCTTGCCGAGCAGCATAATGATAAGGGCTGGAAGTGGGTTCATGGAGAAGCGGTATTGGCTTGGCTGTTGCCAGGATTCATTCTGCAGCGAGGTTGCTTGTGACGCGACCACTCCGCTGTTGAGAAGGTCTCGCACTCTTGTCGACTCGATGCACATGCCCAACTAGGAAGGTTAGCGATGATGCGCGAGAAGGAAGTAAGGCTCTACTTACCAAACCACCACCAAAGAACATAACTGAGATTGACACATGTTCCAGGTCCTGAGCGGTCCATGCATCGCCCCACGCAGCCAGGTGCTCCAGGAATACGTTCGTACAGCCGTAAAGCCAGATGACGAAGGATTCGGTAAACTCTGCCGACGGCAGCGCCGCCTTCCGATGACCGACAACTTCTTTTGTTGGCTTAACGTTCCATGCCCAACCGAAATCTGCAAATGCACCCATCCAACGGCCGAGTGTGAGGAAGCCGTACAGAAAGAAGATTCCTCCCTTCACTGTGTGGGCCAAAACGTTGAAAACCGCGCCTCCTCTCCCAATACCGCCATAGACGACAGCGCCACTGACTATTCCCACAAAACCCTGCACTAGTATTGTGCGCTCGACCATCACGTAGAGGAGGCGGACTGCCTGGAGTGTTCGTCCGACTGCAAAGCGAGCCACATTGCGGGAGAAGAAATGATCTATGGAAGTATTGTGAAGAAAGCCGCGCTTCTCTTCGTCCTCGTCGCCATCGCCGAAAGAGTCATCATCGTGTGTAGGCTTTCGTACAGGGCCAGGGAATTGCTGGTTTTCCGATTCTACGCTAGGAGACTGGGAATGGTCGTACAGAGATGCCGAGTTGCGTTCTGTACCTTGGCCCGAATCGCCGGACCATCGTGATGGAGCAGGGAGCTCTTCGTCGTGTACGCGCTGATATCTAAGCATATTTGCGGTCGTCAACTCGTCCTCCTTGGAATGCGATTCAGGCCTCCTAGCGTAGGCCTGAATGAGAGCCAAAAACACCCATGCTGATGCGATCCAGGTAATGGCCCATCCTGTCTTACTGTGTGCGTTCCCTGCATACATCTCTGGGGTCCTGTGGTCGTATACAAGGCCGAGCACAAGTGCTAGCGCATTGGTAGCGAGGAATGCCAGTTGTGAAGGTAGAGTATATCTTGAACAAGCGATGCTGAACATCACTGCGACTGGCAAAATGAAAACCCAGGCTAGAATCTCGAGCCCTATGTGCCAATACATGAGCGATGCATGTTCAGAAAGACTCCAATAGCCTCCAAAGCCGGTATTCTGTGGTTGCGATTCCGGCGCATCATGTACGCTCATGTCCATGCCAGCTCCGTCTCCATGCGCAGTCACGAGCGGCAATAGCTCGAGCAGCAGCGCTGCAGCGGCTATTGTCAAACTTCCGCGATTCGGCATATATGTTGCTCTCAACGAAAAGTTAAAGCCTTTGGTATAGACAGTGCTGCGCAAAGCTGGTAGTGTCGCAATGGAAATACGCAAGCCAGTCGTATGAAAGTCTGCTGTAATTCGGTACGTGCAGTTGGAGATATAAGAAGATGCAAGACTGTAGGGAAACAGCGGACGCAATAGTGAGAGGTGTTTCAATGCATGTGGCTGCCAGCGCCATGGGCGTGGCTCGCATCTATATTGTTTCCGGAAGATTCGGAACGACGAGTTTGATCAAGTCATAGCGACAGAAGTTTTGTCAGCTGCGAAGCTACTCCGATAGCATCGCATTCTTCGCAGGCTGTGACGTCCTATGCGAATGTCAGGCGCAAGGTGGGTCCGGGCAAGCACGGACTCGAGGACCATTCCGTCAGCCACCGCTAATGGCATCTTACACTCCACCGGCAAACCTCGCCATGCTAGTCGCAATAAATTCATCATGACAGCAAAACTTGTCTATTACGGAGTCCTACAAAGTGTAATCCCAACGCCATCGCGCAGTTGTAACAGACTCACTGTGTCACGTCATGCTTGTAACAAGGACAGGTCTGAGTTGCGTCGGATTCCGGTGACAGCGACTATCCGTCTCGGCCTTCCGTTGGCGAAGGGTGTTCGAATCGAAGATTCACATGCGATCTTCACCACCTTGGTCTAGGGTACGCCGGAAACTAAGACCACGCGCCTGTCAGATCATATTTTTCCCTAGCAAAGTTGCGCAAATTCCATCACCGCTATCTCCAGGCTTCGCCCGAGCCACACCCTTGCGGAAGACATCATTGGCTTTCACATTGTCATAGTCACCTGCGCCATACCTCTAATCCACTTAAGCTTTGTTTCTTCTTGGCAACGCGCACTAAAGGCGGGTATAATCCTGTGCGCAGACCGCTAAATGATCAGGTTCCGATTTCCATGTGTTCTGATGTTATCCGGCCACTTCCGAGCTCGCAGATGCTCACATTGACAGTGACTTGACTGCAACTCGTCATGTCATGCTTGATCGCTCTTGTCGATGTACTTTCGCAGCCGACTGGATTCTAGAACCGCAGTCTCTTGTTTCGGCGTCTTTGTCCGCATACCAACCTTACATCAGATGCCAACACTGAGCACCTTCCAGCCTTGCAGCCCCGGGCTTGACTCATCGCTTCGGAGTGATTATTCATTAGGCCTCCAAGTTTCTGCCTAGCCTTTGCAGCATCCGGATAACGTTGTTAATGCAAAGGTCTACCGATCCTGCAAGGTGCGAATCGCTAATACACGAAGTGGGTGGGCCGCGCGGACAATCATTCGCTTGAGCAAACATCGACTTTACCTTCTCCGAAAATACTTCTCCATCATCTGATCCTGAAGCCAAGCCATGGAGTTCTTGACTGTCCCTAAGTCCATGCAATCGGCTTTCGGAAACTGTCGACCCGACTCTCCGCTCTTTGTTGTTGCCGAGGAGTCTCAGTTGCCATGCATGTCGCAGTCAGGCCATGCGATCGCTGATTGTGCCTTTCATAAACCCCGATCAGTCGAGTCTTGTGATGCAACGTATATGGCTTGGGTTGATGTGCGATGGTGCCGTGGATTATGTACCCTAGGCCTTGCGTGCTCGCTCATACGATCAATAATATTTGGTACGGTATCGTTTTACTGCGACTCCATATTTCTTGAAATTGATCTGCCATCTGCTACTCCACCACCAGTACTGGAACAAGTTGAAACACTGCATGGATTCGGAGGACCAAGGTTGTATATGATTGTGTGAGGGGTGTGTGGCTACGCCAAGCTCACAGTCTACAAGCATATTGGTTGGACATAATAGTTCAACTGTTAGGAATTGAGTACCTGTGGTCTCAAGCTGATGCGAGATGACAAAAAAGCAAGACACGGCGTGTAGACTTAAGTGAAGAGTGGAGAAAGTTTCAAGTAGATTTTTGAGGTTAAGAACTCTGGACAGCGCGGAACATGTCTTGCAATGGTATATGAATGCATCCAAAGCGGTAGTTGTGAGTTTGGCACTAAGGCTATCGAGAGCATCACGTGACTGCGCGAGGGCCGGCAACATCAAACTACTGGCGTGCGCGAATCAAAACAGGTCCATCAACATCTGGAGCGCGACACACCCCCACCTAAACAAGCTCCACTCGATCAACACCATGCTTGACGTCGAAGACTTTAACGCTGTTTATCACGGCCTGTACTATAATGATGGCCTTGTTCAGGAAATTCAATCATACAGGACTGCGCTCGGTGGACGAACCTTCTTCGAGCGGCTGTTGACACTGTTGAACATCAAGGGCAAGTCGTCATCTCTTTTGGTATTAACGATGGACTAACCGGAATGTAGGAAGCAAGATGTACCCTCCCAAAACCCCGCAACAACTCCAAGACCTCCACCAGCGTATAATCTCTTCCAATACCACACTACACAACAAACACTGCCTAGTGTTTTACTTGCTCAAAGACTTGTCAGCACAACACCACGAAGCGACTGAACTATCGGAAGCATTTGCGAAAGACGTACACCTTGAGAAGCGGTTTTGGACATTCGTCGAAGGACTCTGGTTCCTAGACCATCTCCAGTTCTCGACAGCTGTCGGCCACTTGACGTACCCGGGCATAATACCGACTTTCCCTGATGAGATCATGTACACACTTCTGACTGGAAACGATAAGCTGAGCAGTTTAGGCATGGCAAGGGATCCCAAGGACGATATATTGGCTTTAGCGTACTATAACTGCGTACGGCCGCCGCTGGATGACCAGAAGACTAGGGACGAGTTTGCCAAGTATCTTGCAGGTCGTAATGTCACGGAGATGTACCAGTGGATTCACAGCAGACCAGACTATGAGCAGAAGCCGCTGCTGGAACTCCTTGTCGAGCAAACCCTGGACCACAACGCTTGGTCTCAGGACCCCGAACACGAGGTGTACACGCGAGATGCCAAGGCTTTCGAGCTGGTCAGTCTGCCGTTTACCAAAGAAGAGGAGGAACACATCGAGAAGTTTCTCACTGAGGGCAGGGGGAGGACATTCCAGAGCGCGCAAGATCTGATCATGATGCGTAGGATTGCGACCGGCAAGCTAACCGATGTTGCCGCTGATATTGGTACTCGTGGCCGCAGGATAGACGGTGTTAATTGGGAGAGCTTGAAAGACGGTGTAAAGCGAGGACTGGGGCCTAGAAAGGATGAACAGAGCTTCGCTATCTAATACGAACAGCCTGCATGAACGAGCACGTCAACTTGACTTGACTCTATATGCGGAGCGGAGGCGTCTCGGCGTATAGTACTAAACTCGGACCACCACCTACTTCCACGTATCTCCGCCTGCTTCTCACCGGTTGCTTACCAGAACGTTAGAGCATGGTCAGTTGTGAGTCTGTGAAGGCAAAGAAAGAGAGCAGTGGTGGAGTGGTGGGAACGAAGAGGGCAAGTGTTGGGCCTAGGGAATAAGGACAAATGACAAAGAGGGCGAAAGTCGGGGCATGATTTGCCTCGATGCGATTATGTGACAACGACAAAGCATCCTATGGAATTGTTTTGCTGTATTCGGGTATGGGGTAGGCATCTGGGTGTGCAAAAGGTGTTCTTAACATCAATTGAGATTATGGAATATATGTACCAGCGCTACTTCGCTATTGTGATCGCCTTCTGTGCCAACATGCTGTATTCGCTAGGCGCACACGTGCTCATGCGACGGCGCGCCTGACGCGTTGCTGCGCCCCTGACGCGTTGCTGCGCCCCTGACTCCAGAACGTATCATGGAAACATGTACGACGCGGCTCCGCGAATACTCCTCACTCATAGTCACTGCTAATGCTTTTGCGCATACCATTAGCCTTGACAGTTACTAGTTTTCCTCTTCGTATACATCTTGTCCGTAAGCTACGGCGGCCCGCACCGTGTACTCCTCGACTTCTCCACAACCCCACACCCACCATGCCGCCCAAGGCAACACCGTCTGAGTTTCCTACACAAACATTTGCAACGCCTGCAGACTTCGAGGCTTTCCTCGAGCGCGAACATGCCACTGCGCCGGGCGTCTACGTTAAGCTTGCCAAGAAGAGCTCCGGTATACCGTCGATAACTGCCGCTGAAGCTGTCGAAGTCGCGCTGTGCTATGGCTGGATCGACGGTCGCGCCAACGCTTGCGATGACGCGTTTTGGACAGTGCGTTATACGCCGAGACGAGCGAAGAGTATATGGTCTCAAAAGAATGTTGGGACGGTATCGCGTCTCATCGAGGACGGCCGAATGCGTCCTGCCGGCCTGGCAGCCATTGATGCTGCGAAGGCAGACGGAAGATGGGATCGTGCATACGCGGGCTCTGCTACAATCGTAACGCCTGATGACCTCAAGGATGCGCTTGCTCGGGTGCCCGCAGCGAAAGCTCATTGGGAAAGCATGAACAAGAGCGATAGATATGCTGCATTGTTAAGGGTAGAGACAGGCACGAAGAACGCAAGGTCGAAAAGAATACAAGGCATAGTCCAAGGACTTGCGACTGGAAGACGGCAAGGTAATAATGCTGGTTCAAACCGGGCAGCTCGAAAGATCCCTCTGAGAGTTCAAAGAGCCAGTCCAAATGCTGAGCCAAAGGTGCACAGGACTTCGCCACTTCGAGCCGGACTTCGACAGCGCAGGACCTGAGGGGTGCAGACATATCATTAACATGCCGGCTAATATCCCTTCGCACACCAGTTCAAGGGAAGCAAAAAGGCTCGACTCATTTGATAAAGATGGAAAAATAAAAACATACAACAGCGGGGATTCGCTAGTGGTCACCCACCTAACTACTAATCCGCCGGTACACTGCTTGTATATGGCTGAGCGGACGGGAAGCCTAATTTTCAGTGTCCTATGGTCGTATGTATGAGAAAAGGCTTTTATGGTATCTATAAAGTCGATTCATTTGTTTCCCTAAACTAGCAAGCAGTGCGATAGTCAAGTAGACAGGACTGCCTTCGTAAACAACATCGCCTAATGGCTGCCCAATCTCCTACGACCGCGTTTCAAGCGCCACTGTCATCGCCGCTTCCTCTATCATCACCAAATCAATCCGGAAGGCCAAAAACCCCAGCACGGCTGCTCAGGAGAAGATATTCGAAAGCCAACACTTTTAGGCAATCTTATAGGCTCGACTCTTCAAGAATACCACGAACTAAGATCAGTATCTGGTACACGCATCGCGAACGCATACATGCAGGCTTGACATGATCATTAATTCTACTAAAGACAACGAAGTCTAAGGTATGGAAGTCTATATATAGGTGTAACAAAACGGTGCACCACCCATCGTGCTTGAGGCATCTTCAATGGTGATGGACCCAGGGTACGCCGATCCCATGTCTAGAGTGTCTTGGAGAGTCGCAGCGGGCGAGGTAAGATTGGACATGGCGGTAGGACCATATAAAGCCTTCGTGCGCTCACTCGGCTTCAGGTTTTGCCAAGTCCAATAAAGCCTGTCAATCGACGCGTGGTGAAAGAAGAAGTATGGATCAGCAGGAGAGGCTGTGAAATCTCCTGCAGGATCGCCACCAAGGATGAAGTGACCAGCTGTTCATCATAGTCAGCAAGAAGACGCTCTAGTTTGTGGGAGTCACTCATACCAGTATGCACGCCCATAAAGTTGTTCTCGAAGTTGTTCGGAGGGGCGCCGCCTTGCAAGTTTTCCCAGAAGGATTGGTAACTGTCGCTCTTGAGCAGAGAAACCACGTCATCATCTTTCAGCCATCCCTCGCCGGTAAAGCTGGTAATGTCGCGCATAAGGCAACGTGGGTTGTAGCCGAGGCCATAACTAGGGCCAAAATCCTGGTTGGGATTCAGTGCAACGCATTCCGATGCGGGAAACAACGGGCCAAGATTGACAGTCCAATCCTTGAAGGGTCCCGAGGTTACGCAGCCACCACCTGGGCCATGCGGAATCTTTATCTTGGGATCGCTGTTTAGCGGGATGCCACTGAATGTCTGCAGAGTTCAAGATACGAAATTAGTGTATGCATCGCATGTATTCCACATTGTCATAACTCACCTGGTTGCTGCAACCCTTGGCACCCTGTCCGGAAAGTGACGTGTCTGAGCCGTCAAGTAATGGGGACTTTGCGGGATCTTTATACCACCTGGAGTAGCTGTAGTAGGGCTGGGAGCCCTTATAGCCGCACTCATTACGCAAGGTTTGTTCATACGCCCAAGTAAAATACCGGTGCCAGGTAAGGAAATTACCCGTAACGCTATACGAAGTCAGTACGTATCTAATGTACCATCAATGTAGGGGCATCTACTGGATATTGAAGGACTGCTGGATATGTGTTGCCACAAAGTCGTCTACAGATGTGGAGATGCGAAGTCAGTGTATGTCTCACATGCATTTTGTACAGTCAGAACTTACCGTATCTGTTCTTGCAGCCCGGGCACGTTTCCTTTGATGTCTTGGACGGTAGCTTCCCTAGGCACTGAACGGCGCTGATGTATGCCTTCTTTTCGGTCTTGGAGAAGGTAGACCTTCAGTACTGTCAGCGTGGGGATCGAGAAGCGTTACGACCTTGGAGACATACCATTCCTGCCTGACTTGAATGTTGGTGGGGCTGCACTTCTTGTACTGCGCTGGCTGTTGAACAGCTTGGTAGAGTTGCTGATTGAGTGCAGCACCACCAGCCATCAGGTCCTGCTTAATGCTACCTAGGCCAGCGAGGATGTCATCAACGCGATCGAAACTCCTCTTCTCGAAGTGCTTATCCTCGTATGGGAGCGCATTCCCTAGAGCCAAAGGCAATAGCAACGCAGCTTGAAAGGAGCCTCGCATGTCGTGTGGTTTGAGAGCGATATGGTATACCGAACCAGATGTCTAAAGGCAAGCCGATTTGAAGGACGAAACGACAGGATTGACAGTCACTGTAACAGACAGATGAGAAACGAGCGTCGTGCCGGCTATGCTAGAGGTGCGTCTTGAATCCCTTCTTATACGTTGTCAGACGAGATAAAACGGGAATATCAGTCTGATAATGCCTAGAAACTTGCCCAGGTAAGCTTCGGAACACTGCCCCTTGGGGTCACCAATGCCGACGCACAAAGGGGTCCTACCTGTCATTGCCCAATAGACATGGCATGAGAATCCAGAAGGGCATAGTGTAGCGTTTACCCTAAAAAATCCTCATGTTCTCGAGCTTGTGTGGCACGGATAGGACCACAGTATGTTGCCGCGTACATGCAGGTTAAATCCTTCCAAGCCTGCGCGATAATTCGATACTCCATATTCTACGAACCCCGAAATACTGTGTAGTCCGAGCGACCGGGCGCATGGATCACACGGTACCCTTAATAGCCGATTAGCTTCGCCGGTATCACAGCCAACTTCCGCGCAGCTAGGATGATGTATGCTTCACTACCATACGAGGGATTCTATGGTTCCTCGGGCCGGCCGTCAAGAGCCGTTCCCACGCCACTCCCGCTGAATGAGCTTCATCCACCTCTATCTTTTTTTTCAAAAACTGAAATGACGATGTATCTATACACTATGCCTTCGCATACTACAGCGAGAGACTTCTATGGAGAAAGGGTTCGAGTGTTGCAAGTCTGCTGCGCTATGGAAATATCAATGCCGAAGAAATATCTGTGCTTGGCTTGCAGACTGCGCCGCATACCAGCAGGAAGACACTATCGCGTACTCAGGTGGCGTCTCGTAAGGATGCAATATGCATAAGCGAGATTGGTTTAGCCTATCCTGCACCCTACCAGCCGATGCAAGTCCCACCATTTTGTAATTAGTACCAAGTAAATTGAACGCAGCGCAAGAACTGATGCGATCAAGAACTGGTACAGTCAACAACTGGTACGGTCAAGAAGAGAGTTGTTAATAATAACCAGGTCAAAATTGCTAGCAACTCTGATCGAGGTCAGGGCCCATGCATGACCTCGGGAGCTACAATCGAAGGATTCAAGCTATGCGTTCCGGACTTTCCATATTCTCTTCGCGCGGCTGAACCTCCACCGTGGGTTCATCTCGCCTTCAACCCCATTTTTCCTCCCGCTCTTACTTTCCAACATGTTTCCAAAGCTCGACGTGCGAACAAATGCACAGACAGTATGAACCTGACATGGGACAATTTGCTGCTTGGAAGCACAAGTGGCATAACAACCACTTAATCTGGCTAGGTACCAACAGGCTACTTCATCCTGAGTAGGTTTGTGTTGTGAATCATTCTGCATGATGTGATCCTGACCATCAAACCGGTACTACGTTCATAGCAGTATATCTTCGCTAGTTGGAACGGGCCACCCTCAACATACAGGAGACTCATCATTTTTTCCGTTGGTCTCTTTGTTGGATATACTTTGCGTCTTTCAGCAATCTGATTAAGATGACTATCAATTTGTTTGCCAAACAAGTATCCGGACTGCTCTCGCCCGCCCCTTCGCAGGCGTACCTTGAGGAGAGCTATGCACCAGAGATGCTGGCTGCGATTGGGACGTTATTTGGATTGGCGATGATATGCGTGCTGCTACGAGTTTACGTAAGGGTCGTTATGCTAAAGGTGTTCGGCGTCGATGGTATGTGTTTGTTTAGTATTAGGCAAGTTATTCACTGACTTGGTTCTGACAGATTGGTTGATGATGCTTTCAGCGGTATGCGTTCCGAATGAACGAGCTACTCGCAAAAAACGCTCTACACTTTGACGATTGCTGACAACACCATCCACAGGTTTTAAGTGTAGCATGCTTCTCCTCTTTCGCCGCACTCACGCATGTTGGAGTAGGCCATCACGTTGAGTACTTCACCTATGTACGGCCTGATCACCGGAAGAGATTCTTCGAGATATCATGGTGGTATGCCTGGATACTTGTTGCCGCCTATTCTAGTATCAAGATATCCATTGCTTGCTTCCTACTTCGATTCGCGGATCATCGCCGCCATTGGCAATGGTCGCTATATGCCATGATAGGTGCGTCCATAAATCAACAATGAAGGTGTGAGCTAATCTCCCTTTCTCGTAGTCATTTTAATCCTGTTCACCATTGGATCCGTTCTCTCATTGGTATTGCAATGTTTACCCATTCAAGCAGCATGGGACTTCAATTTGCGGCCGCCTACAGGGTACGGTCATGGCATCGAATCGAAAAGAAACACGCTCACTATGACAGAAATGCAAACTGCTACTCGACCACGACGTTTCGAAATACTGGCGTCTTCAACTCCGGTACGTTCGCCATGAATCATTGCATAGCCGCAACTGACATGGAATGCCAGTGTTTAACTTGGCTACTGATCTCATCCTCGCTCTATCACCCATGCCCATTATATGGAAGATACAGACAGATCTACGAACTAAAATCTCACTATGCATCGTCATGGGACTCGGTCTATTGTACGTATCTAAAGACCTCAGGTGATGCATCTATGGTATCCTAGGCTAACGATATTAGTACCTGCGGTGTGGCTGCCTACAAGATACCCCTCCAGTTCCACTTCTTCGATGAGAAAGATTTCTTAGGCCGGGGAGCATGGTATTACGTCTGGCAACAGTATGTCTCCGATACTATCGCTTCTTTCAAAGGTCTCCCATCCTGACTACCTACCATCTAGAACGGAAATGAACGTTGGAATTATCGCAGCTTGTCTACCTACTCTGAAACCCATAGCTGCCAGCTTTCTCGGCACGGTCAGCGCTCTGACGTCAAGCAATCGATATGCATCACGACACCCGACTACCGGGCCGTCCCGACCTAACGCCTCAAACGGATACATAAGGCAAGCGGAGCGCAGTGGTACACGTTCGTATGCGATGAAAGACTTGAATTGCAGCAACGAGGGTTCACTCAATGGTAGTGCGATCGACAAGGAATACCTCGAGAGTGGAGTAGCACATACGACGCACATAGGACGGGTGAGTTGTGCGGCAGGAAGTGAGGATAGCATATTACCCGCCCAGAAAGGGATTATGAGGACTGTTGAGGTCGAGGTTTCGTGATTTTGATGCGTTATGGTCACATCTCACTTCCGGCTGCGATTGTGGAGACCTAGGTACTGGACGTTGATGAAAAAATTCGAAGAAACACCCAATCAATTGTAAACAAAGGTTCGGTCGAGATACTTGGTCGTATGTGAAAACCACGGGGTGTTCGGAGACCCATCTACTTGTTGCATTGTATTGCCATGTCCTAGGTACCATACTTTGGCACCACTACATCAAAGAGAGAAACTCAACACCTCTTAGGGCAGAGTACTTATTCTTACTACAATAAAGCGTATTAAATTCATATAGATATATATAAAGACCCTAGAAGACTACAATACTATTAATTTTTATAAGTTTTCTTATTAGGAGACAATGAAGGCTGTAAGATATACCTTATTATTCCTGTATCTGTCCAGTTTCTTTCTTGTATGAGGTGGCACTGTAAACCAAGCTAAGAGGATATGCACAGGCTGCAAGACTCATTGCGGTAACCGCAATGATCGTTGATTCAGTCCATTTTATACGTATTCTACTCCAACTGGGACACCAACATCTTCGGTATCGCCATTTAACACTTCAGATACTGGCCCCCTCCCATCTCCGCTTCCTCGCCACACAACCTCGATCAATTTCCCAAATACTGTTCTGCCGGCGCTATTAACCACAAACCATACTTTCTGCTCCACTCCATTGCGATAAACAACAAAGCTTGTGATAGCAAGAGTCTGTTTCTCGCCTGTGGAATCATTCTCAAAGAATAGGGGCGACTGGCTTGATGAGATAAGAGTACCTGTCGGAATCGGAGTATTCGTAGAACCAGATGAGGGCAGCTGGGACAGATAACGGTCGAGGAACTTAATGGCAGTTGGAGAGTTACTCTGTCGCCCTCCTTCAATCCAGAATAATGAGTCTTTTACGACACGGATTTGGCCTGGTGTCTTGATTCCACTAACTAAGACTTGCTCTTCCCCAAGTCCACTTATAGGCACGCGCCGTATGCTTCCGTCATCGACACCACGAACGGAGCTCCAGTACAGCCAGCCTCTCTCCTCGTCTACTGCGATTCCTCCTGCGTAGGAGATGGCTGAGGCGTAAGAAAGAATAGAATAGTCTAGACCTTCAGACACATTCCGCACCAAAGAGTCGTATGATCCATCGAGATTCGCCTTCTTGATTAACCCCGTAAACGAGTTGCCGTAGTAAATCTTTTGTTCTTTCTCTGCAACCGTCATGCTCATAGTTTGCCCATAGTGATCCTTGTCGGCGTTCAGGACAGTCTCCGCATCACCACCGTCTGTACTTGTGCGGACTATATCTTGGCCTGTCGCTGAGAAGAGAGTCGGAGTCGAAAAAGAGTATGCGAGTGCATATGCACCAATGGGCTCACTGGCCTGGGTCGTATTCGAGTTGGCGCCAAACTGTGTAAGAATAGTCGCGTTGATACCGCGCGTGGTCAGACTCCGAAGTGAGGTGGGCCATCGAGGAATGGGTGTGCTGCGATGACCTACACCTGTGTCGAGGACGATGAGGCGTTCTGGTTCCAGACCAGCAACTGCAGTGTAAGCCTGGAAAAGGGTAAGCAGTGAAAGTAAAGAGATCATGATCTCTGGTCAGCTAGCTGGTAAAAACGTTGGAATCATGTGGTGCGGATTGAACCATTTCATACCCATTCTCTCCTTCACCGGAGCTCGTATCTGCATTGTGATAGATGCTATGAGTATTTCTCTTGCAGTCTTGTTCATCAAATTAGATTGACAAATGTACAATGTGCATTAGCTTGCATTTCGCATGAATGTTTCCAGGAACAAGACTGTAATGTGACTGTCAATCGCAAGCGCTTCGGGGTAGCGTATGCGGAGACGTGGTCTCATGCGTCGGTTTACGAATATATATATTGCTCGCTTGCGTTCTCCAATGCAGGGCAGATGGTTGCCGAAGCCATGTATAATAAGACTGAGAAAAATCAACCCCGCTTATGATGACTGCTGTAAACGTAGATGATAATGCGTGTCTATTCAAACGCTTGAACGCGGGTATCGTAAGCATATAAAACCAAATACTCCAATGCTCATGCAACGCCACTCCTTGCACACCTTGTCATCGCTCATGGGATAGCTGCGGGATCCTTGGGCCAATTGGCCGCGAACGCTGTCCATGGTGTGCCTCTCATAACCAGATTGCCGTCCTTGTCAGGTACGTACAACTGTGGCTCATATCCTTGTACACTTGCCCATGACCAGAACAACCGCCTCCAGTAGCAAGTTACTGCCGCTGGTGTCAGATATCTTCTGGTAAATGTCTCGTAGCTGTTCTTTGCAATCTCTTCTGCTTCGTTGTCATGCGCACGGTAGTATTCCATGGCCGATTCGAGGTTTCCGAAGTTCTCGGATGCTTCGATATAATTTACTTCGGGGCCAGCCAGTCTCATGAGATGGGTATGGAATTCTTGCCATTCGAGAGGGTGTGTGATCAGGGCTGAGCGACATAGTTGGAGGTACTTTAGGCGGCCGGAGTAGGATGTGCCTTCAGTTTGGACGGTGAACTTGTACCTGAGAGGTGGTTAGCATCGTTCTGTAGGTCTTGCGTAGTCTTGTATCATACCCGCAGAATTGCCTTAGATTCATAACGTCCTTGGTATGCGGGTCGCTGGCGTTGTTGATAACCACAGGCTTGATGTCACTCCACTCTTTGCCTTCGCTGACCCGGACCAGCTCCTTCCTAAGCTTGGCCATCTTGACCTTGCCCCTCCATACGACTCTAGGGTCCTTCTTCGCCCACGGAAGTTCTGTCTCCTTCTGCTCGATCTCCTTCCTGATGCTGTTCCAGCTCGGAGCGTGCGTATAGTTCCAAGCCCAGTACGCGTAGTTTGGCATCATCCAAATGTCCTTGTACTCTGGCCCTTCCTTCCGTGTATAACCGAAGAATGTTCCATGTTTCCTGGATCGCCGTGGCAGGTCGTCAAGCGAAAGCGAGAATTCAACGTTGGGGATGGCGGGGTCGGATGTCGAGGCAGTCGTGACGGCTCGATCAATCTGTGCCAGAGTTCCTAGAATGCGTTCTCTCTCGTTTCCGTTTGTCACGTAGCATTCTTCTGGTTTTCCGGCGTCGACAACGAATAACTGCGAGTACGGTGTCAGATACGATGTGGAAAATTGTCAAACGGATGTGTGTACCTCGCCCTGATAGATCATAACCCGAAGCATGCATCTTCCTGCCTCAATCTCGATATCCTGGACGTGTACCTTCCTGCCTTGCCGAAAGCTGACCGCCTGATCCAGACTGTGATACAGCTTTGGAAATGCAGAGTCGCATTGCTCATGACTAAGTGTATGCACATTGGCATGCACATCGGCATTGAAATCCCAATCTCGCTGAAGATTTCTATGATGGGAGAAAGGTAGGTAGTTGTGCTTCGATTGCCCCCATATGGACCATAATTGCGTCGCGATTACGAAGGTAGAGATATAGAAAACGAGGTGCGAGAAAGAAAGACGGTACGCCTTTGGCATCATGATTGCATAACGAGTGAACAACGCGCGACTGTATTAACGAATGACTGAGGGTAAGCAATATGTCGGAGGACGAAGTTGACGAGAGGCAAGAACCCCAAGAGATGGACAAGACTCAAGAGAAAAGAGCCCGTCAGATAGTGCCCCATTTGATACGAGCGTCCATTCCAAAAAGCCTCGTCTGAGCAAAGCTAACCATTCGTAGCGGATGCGCGTCCATGCGAACCCCTGGGCTATCCCCACGCCATCACAGACCGGGCAAGTGAGAGCTGACAGTTCGATTGGTGCCCTATCAGAGAGCCGCTGGAGCCGGACACGATAAGCGCATGGCTTGGAATACGATCAAAAGGATCTGGAGGTGTCAGGAAAGAGTGGATAGGAGTGGCTCGCCCGGAGCGTTCAGGGGTTGAAGCTTCAGTCAGACCCTTGCGCTAAGATCCTTTAGGCTCGGCTAGCTTTCTCTGTAGCTAGCTCACAGGAGCACGCGTACGCGAGCGACTCTTACCACGAACGCTAACGCGCATCACTAGGGACACCGCGTGCAAACCGCCATATTGCATTCAGCCGGGAACCATACAATCACACGCGAGCGAAGTAGAGGTGTTGGAGAAGTCTCCGATGCAACAACGACAAGCAATGCCATGCAATTGGGGAACTCTTAACCAGCACGCGCGTCTTAGCGCGGGAGCTTAGGTGGGCTTGTTGTCCCCTGACATCTGCAGCTCTATCTCTTCTGCTAACTGTACAGGGACGTGATGAGGTGCTGCGAGGCGATCATCACAATCCGGAAGGTGGGATCAGCAACATGCCATGAAGACCCAAGCGCCTCAACCTAGACACAGCAGCCGTTAGACCCTGCGCCGCATTAGGGGTCTATATACCCCTCTATCTTATCGTCGGCGACCACTTGTTTGAGATACCTGATTGTCCAAAAAAGATTGCGCACTCCTCAGCACTCTCATCAAAAGCCGTGAGCTACGTGCACGAGGTACTGAGCTCTATCTAAATTGAGAATGCGTTCTTTCATTTACCGATACGACATGGTTCGATAGAGGGGCGGGCGGAGTGCGGCACAGAAGATTGGTAGAATGCCTGACCACGAAGAGAGCATGACCTGAAGCTGGCGCTTGACCACCCTTCTGTCCCGACGCATTTAGCTGCCTTGAAACAACACCAAGACACGACCATACACGATACATTGCACACCGATGCCATTGAAGATCAGATCATGGCGCTTCGATGCTTGAGAAGCAAAACAGCGCAAGAAGCTATTCGTCGATACGCCACTTCTGTTGGTCCAACATTAGCGTTCTCATGCATACCGTTGAGCCGCTTAGGACTAAAAACAACAGGAAACTAGCCTATATAAGCGACAACGCGAGAATGCTCCTACACAACAGTTGCGCTCACCAGAGAACAACATCGGACCATTGCTCGACAACTGACCGTTACATGCGGTCATACATGCAGACCAGCTTGCTATCCATAGCTTGACTGATATAGCGGAGCGTGGAGATGCATATGCACTAGTTTCATAGAAGAACTTTCTAGTTCACGGGACTTGACCTTGTATCATGTCACGGTTCATGGAGCGTCCCGGTGTAATCTTCTAAAACCTCACACACGGCCGCCTCAACATTCGCGGCATTTTGACCGTCTTTTGAGTAACGAAAACAACTTTCATTAGCAGCACGTCGTTCAGTAAATGTATCAAAATGCTCGCCAATCTTAGCTTACATTCTCTTGTCTCTCATAGATCATGTTTTCCTTATGGCGTTTGCCAAGAGTGAAGAAGGCTTCGTGCAGTCATGTCCGTACTCATTTGCGACCACTTAGGACCAGTCCCCATGTCTAAACGTGTTGCTGGTGAGGTTATATGCTGCGACGGATGTGATGTTCTTTTGTTTATTCAACAACTGTACTCCTGCCACATAAGTCTTTCATCAAGTTTTATCATCTGATCCATCCCCAGTCAGCTGTATTAGACTGCTTGCCATTACTTAAACAAAGACTGTACAAGTGTTGTTTTCTAATCGAAACGAACCTTCCTGGAAGCGTTGCAATGGTGTTACTGCCGAGGATTCCAGCTCCACCATGCGCTAAAGGCCTGTAATGGACGACCATTCAGTACCGGCAGGAGCATGACGGAACATGTCTGTCAGGCTGTATGTAGTGTGCTGCTCTAGGTGTGCAAGATAAGGAGACAGACACAATGCTGGGCCACTTCATGAGGGTCTGGACTAAACATCGTATCAGTGCGCATGTCGATTGAGGCTCGTCAAGTTGCATTGGTTAGGCGAGAACTGGTACATCATGTCTGCTCTGGGTCTGAATATGTTTCGAGGTCGAACTACCATGCATGATATCATGGTACCTGGATTGAGTCTAAAACGTAGGTCTGCTCGCAAATGAGCGGGTTTGGTATCTTGTACGAAAGAGGCATATTGTAAATGCCTGTGGAAATTGTCTTCATTTGACCAGGATTTGTAGTCGATATTCATGTCCGTCCGTTGGAAAGTCCAGCGGCATCCCAACGTGGCGACTTGACTCGGTCTTGCAATTAGCATGCCTAATCCCAACAAGACGTCACCAGAGCTCTCGAACGGAAAGTAACTTGAAAGGATGTTTCGGAGTGTCTTTTCTTTTGTTCGATCATTCTACACACCTTTTCAAAGTACTGTAGGAATTCGTGCATATTTGAAAAGACACGAGTGATAGATTCCCCGTCAATAACAGTGAGCCTCATGGCTTCGTTGTTGATTGACTACGTACAAGTCTATGAGACTTATAGTATTTTGGAGAGGGTATGCAGAAGCCTGAGTATTCCACTATCAATAGTAGAAGCCCCTGACCAAGAGGGACTATGTCTACTACCGCTTGTTGTTCTTCTTTCCACCATTCGCAACCGATTTAAGCGCCGCATGTTTAGGATGCTCCTTCAAATGTTGATGTAATTGTGTCTTGGACGAAAAGCCGGCACTACAGCCAGCGCACTTATTCTTTACATCTGGCTCTTCACCCTCAGCCTGTTTTGCAGCTTTCTTTAGGCGTTTCAGCGCAGCTTTGCCAAGCTTGGGTTCTGGAGGGGCAGCGACTTCTGGTTCTGTGTGATCGCCAAGCTTCAACTCGAGGTCCTCGGTCGTTGCTGTTGAAGGATCCGTGCTGGCACCAACAAGTCGAGCCTCGATTTCGGAGCGTGAGGCATATTCATCGTCTACGTCTGAGCTGGTTTCTGAGCCAGTAGCTGATGCAGATACTGTGTTACTAGGTGCGACTTTTGTTGAGGGCGCCTCTTCCTCGTCCACACTATAGTCGTCTAAATCAAGCTCAGTCGTTTTCTTTGCAAGGTTTTGGACAGATACGTCAGAGCCTTCGTCGCCTGAGACATCAACATGCTTCGCAAGCTCGTCCTCAGCTGGTAAGATCTCATCACTCTTGAGAGCATCCTCGTCCAAGTCTAGATGGGCATTATCCTTTTGCATCTTTTTCTTGAGAGCCTGGATTGCTTTCTGATGCTTCTTGCTCTTCTCGTGGGCGTCATATTGTCGCTCGCTCTTGAATGTCTTGTTGCATGCCACGCATTCGTACAGATCCTCTTCGACTTCTTCTTCACTCTCCTCCTCAACCTCGTCGGCCGGCCGTGCCGTAGCCCAATGCGGCACTGCTTGCTCCTCTTGTTCCATCTTCGCCATCTGCGCAGCCCTTGCGCGTGCAGCCTGCGCTTTTCTGGCGTCACGCTGTGCCTTGGCCTTGTCTTCGGCCGTCTGCGTGTTTGGAGTGTACCGCGGATCTCGCTTCCGTACGAACGCAACCAGCGTCCTGACGGCATCGTTAAAAGCCCGTCTACCCTCATCGCGAATCTTTTGGTTTTCCTTCTCAGCCGCCCGACGGTAACGACGATCAGGTTGCAAAGAAGGGTTGTATTCGTCCAGCCATGCAAAGCTCTTCACTGTAGCGAAGCCGTTCCAAGCTGAGTAGAAGTCACGTACAACGCCTTCATAGTCATCATCCTTGTGACCAAAGGTAGGGTAATCTGGTACGTCGAGATCGTCGTAGTCTGCCGCGTACTCCTCTTCGCGGGCAAGCTGTTCGAATGTCTCCCGCACGAAGCCAAAGAAGCCATTCGGCGAGTCTGAAAAGTCGACGTTCCCCCTGAACTTGCCCATCATCTGCGTTATGTCGTCGGCTGTCGTAACCTTCATGTCACCCTGGTAGTGTTCGCCAGAATCCTCGCCCGTGCTACCCCGCAGTATATCCCTCTCGTGTGCATCGTACCATGCGCGTTCCTGGTCATCAGAAAGTACTTCGTATGCGGATCGGACTTCGGCGAAGAGGGCAGTGGTACGTTCAACATCACCATAGTTTCGGTCGGGGTGTAGTTCGAGTGCTTTCTTTCGATATGCTTTCTTGAGCCTGGGACGTGTTACTACTGTCGTGGCTATCAGGTCGCTGTAACATACTCGTCTGGTGTGGCATTGCGTTCTACACCCAGCAGTTCGTAGTAACTCGTCTTCACTTCGCCCGCACCACTGGCCGCATCCCCGCCACCAGTGGATTGTGATGCACCCATGTTGATTGCCGGCTCCGATGCAGCTAGTCACTATGGCCTGAACTTAGTCTACAGCTCTTCGGGTCTCGAACTACTTGCAGTGGCTGTATGCTGCAGTTGAATTGTGTGGGCGTATGTGAGTCTTGGCGTGGAACTTTGTAGATGAGCTTTCACAGCATTCCCGGTGCGCGTGCGGACAGCCCTGCAATACACCGAGACTATCCCGGGGTTCACATGGTGGTGTTCTGGTGAGTCGCGAAGAGCTATGTTGCGTCACGACAAGCAAATCGCCTATGACTGTGCGCTTGGCGTTGATTGGTCGCGGACGGTAGAGGCGAAAAGTTTGAGCAGACAGTGATTGAGGAAGAGCGCTATTGGAGCCACCATAGTCTAGACAACGCCGAAAGCCGGCACAAGCCATGCATTTGTTTTGATTCATAAAAGAGGCGTTTCCCCATGTCTTCGTAATGGCGCAAGGCTATCTCCATTGAATTCTGGGGGTCTCCATTTAGCGGCATCCTTCACAGGCAGACAGGCGCATGACCCGCGGAACAAGTCGCCGTTGTTGACAAGTCGTTATTCCCTCATTCATTACCACTTCCCCTCCACCCACACGTCCAATACAGGTCGAAACACAAACTTCAAGTTCCATCGTCTCCCTACTCAGTCGCATTTGCATATCCCAAGCGTGGGTGATCGCTGGAAGGCTCCGTTAGCTTGGTCCACGGAACTGCGGCGGAACAAGCGTGGAAGGTACCCCGCTAAGCGTTGCAACCACTCAGCTCCCCACGTGCATCCTCTGCGCCTCCTGATCGGCCAGCCTTACCACGGTTCCTCGTCGACCTTTCCCCAAATATGAAGTTCGGCCATCTGTTCAAGCAAACACTCCGGGATGAGGGCTTCCCGCCAGAGTGGGTCGATTCCGCCATCTCTTACTCGCAGCTCAAGAAGTGCATCAAGAGGCTTACCGACGAGCTGCAGCAAGTGGGCCTTGATCCTGCGACCCTGTCCAAATTGTTGAAGCATGTCGAAGACTACAACGCCTCTACACAAGAAGATGATGAACAAGAAAGACCATTCGAGTATATCCTCAACCCCGACAGTTCTAGGGATAATGCCTCGCCGTCACGGAAGGCTTTCCATCCAAAGTTACTCTTCTACGTAAACGAGACAAGTGGAGAGGTCCTGAGCGCCCAGCTGGATGATGAGACCAGGCGCAAACTCCAGATGCTGGCCGTTGAAACTGGCATGTCTGATTTGCGCGTCTTGGACGATTCAGGCTCGCCAATGCAATCTGCCAATTCTGTAGATCCAGCCAGTACCATGACGACCACCCCAACAAATAGCTCTCGCAGCCGACCCGGTTACCGTACAGTCGAGGTTCCCATTACCTCGGACACCGAATTTTTCACCAGGCTTACCAGTGAAGTCACAGGGTTGGAGAAACTGCAAGAGCGCGAACAAAAACGAATGAACCTTCAGATTGAAGCGTTAGGGAAACAAGTTGCCAAGTTGACCAACCCCGACCGAAGAGCCAATAGAAAGATGCTCACTACTTGGCGTCAGATCTTCCAGATATACGTCGAGGAGGGCATTTTCTTTGGAACAACGGAGATTGATCATAAATCGCATGATTCGGAAAAGGCAATGGCAAGATTGGCTGGCTTCTCAAACAAGATTGCTAAGGCCGGTCTGGTGGAACAGTTGAAGAAGAAGGAGAACCTGCAAGCGCTGAACACTTTTATGCACATCAACCGAGAGCTTCTCCAAGGCCTACGATTCGGCGAGATCAATCACAATGCCATGATGAAGATTCTCAAGAGTATGTTTTCGATTCTTTCAAACGTAGACCCGGTAGGCTAACCTTGCACTAGAATTCGACAAACGCACAGCTTTGGGCGTAAAGTCCACGTTCCCTCGTCAAGTAGAGTACCCAGAGTTCTCAGAACATCTCGCCAAGGCCGTCTGCGCCGAAGTCAACACACAGATCCTCTCCCACGTCCCGCAAATAGATGACTACTCGTGCCCCATGTGCATGGAAATTCAATGGCGGCCCGTAAAACTCAGCTGCAACCATACCTTTTGCATCAGGTGCTTGATCGTCATGCAGAACAACAAGCAGTACAACTGTCCCTTCTGCCGAGAGAAGACAGTTTTCGATGCAAATTCAGGTAAGCATTCCTCCATTCTCTACCCGTAAGAAATCTTCTAATGGCCCGTCACAGACAACCTGGATACCGAACAAGCTGCCTTTCTCAAAAAGTGGTTCCCAGAAGAAGTCAAGAACAAGCAGCGATACAATGAGCTGATGGCGGGTGTGGATCAGTATGGAGAGGTGTATGCGACTGAAAAGTGCGTTGTCATGTAACCAATCGCTACTCTTTTGGATCGCATGCTAAATTTGCCGTGTTTGAAGGTTCATGCGCGCCGGCTCTCTGTGGTAAGTCACATCCATGATCCCTATCGAGAGGGTAGGCTAACATCTCACTAGGCATATGATTTGATCGTATCGACGGGTGCAGTGCAATTTGGCAATAGCCGTTTTTGAGATTCGAGATACCCAGCACAATTTGTGCATGTACAATAACCAATAGACTAATTCAACATGTCTCTATCATGGCTGATCTATCATGAGCCTTATAGTAGTATCATCGTCAGCAGTGAAGTGAAAGCATCAACATGGGACGTGAGGATTCGAGGTGATTGACTTCGTATAGAAGAGACCCGGGGACCGGGATATAGATAGTAATGTGGTAGACAAGCAAGGAAAATCGTACAGTGATGTGCTGCTACAACAGCGAAACTATATCTTTCGATCTGTTTTTAACCAAGGAAGAACTCCGTGCCTAGATGCAACCAAATAATACGCTATAAAGAGAGAGAAGAGAATGCCAGTCTGAGGCTTGTTGAAGAAATTATACACTGCGCTCTGGGCTTTCACCCTCGGCAACAACAGCTACGCCCAATCCCCGGTCTGGAGACTGGAGAACGAGTTGTTCATGCCGCCTTGCTCTGATGAAGTCGGACACACTCTTGATCAGGATGAACCAGCCGACAATCATCAGTCCGTATGCTATCCAGTCACTGCCTGTAATGGCACTCGCGGCGGGTGTCATGTCACTGCCACCCGTGCTTCCACTGCCAACCTTGTTGGGGTCAAAGTCGTGGGCGTTTGGGTCGTTCGGAACGCCACCGTCGAATCCCTGCCCAGGGTTGTCATTGCTGCCGTTGTTCGGACTAAGTACGGCGGAGCGGAAACCGAAACCGAATTGTACGAGTGTGATACCGAGACCAGCGCGGGATCCATTCTTTGCAGCGTGGGTAGTGTGGAGCAGATAGGTGAGGAGGAAGCCGACGAGTTGGAAGGACATGGAGATCATAGCGTTCCAGAGGAAACTGAAGAGGGAGCCGACGGGAAGACCTTCGACGAAGACTTCATCGCCGAAAGTGCCGGGAGCGAGGATGGTGGTTTCCCAGTAGGGTGGCGTGGCATCTGCGGCAGCTTGTTCGTAGGTCTGGTGGTTGTTAGTAATGCTTGATATGGTGCACGTGTATTCGAATACGCACCGGAGGCTTCTCCTCAGCGTCCTCCCCTCTGGTCGGCTTTGCGCTCAGATTTGCCCATACACCACCGTTGCCTCCGCCATAGACGCGTCCGCTGCTCGGCGCCTGTGTGTTGAAGACTGGCAGTTCCGTTACTCTCCTTTGGATGCCCGGAGCCACGGGCTCGTCTTCTGTCCTAGGTGTTCCCCGCATCAGCCGCTGCCGATCATCGCGCCCATCGTTATCGTCGTCGTCGTCGGAATCCGAGTCGAACGTGTCGGCGAGTGTGCGGTCTTCCTCGTTTGGTGCGGGATCCTCGGATAACAGCCGTCGTGATGTGCCGTTTGGTGATGATGCGCGCGAGTGGAATGACGGTGGCGGCGATGCAGGCGGCCACTGCTGACCAGCCTGCAGCCTCTGGGGAGATTCATCCTCGTCCTGGGCGGCTACCTGTGTTGATGCGTTAGTTTGGGCGTCGTGGAGGCAATACAAGGAGGTTGCGCGGGCGCAGGATGCCCGGGACCAACTGGGACAGCGTACCCTCTCGTAGCCCTGGCTAGGCATGTTGCGCGGATAACCGGATGTGTGACGTGAAGGGTGCAATGCTGTGTTTGTTATCGAGTGTCGACAGGCGAGATGGTGGTAGGAATAGGCCGGGCAGCAGGCGTGGACGAGGGAAAGGCGGCGGTTGTGATAGGGAAGTGCAGGTGGTGGAGCGTGTCAGGCGGCAGATGCAGCGGAGGAGGCGTTTCAAATGCAGTTGCCTGACTTTGTCGCTTTAGGCCATGCGACACGGGCGCTGCGCCACGATCCAATAATGCACGGACCACGCACCTGGACCCTGGTTACCGAAGCATCATCGACTTTTGGATCGTCGAAGAAAGTGAACGAGATCCGTCTTGGACTATTCGCACACAGCAGTCATGGCAAATACCGTGAGTCTACAGCCATGCATCACAGCATAGTCAGCTGACACGCAACTTCAGATCACAAAACAATACACCCGTCTCCTTGCCCTCTGGCCCAAGGACGCTTTGCGCCCCAATCTTCCCTTCACACGGGCAATCGAACATCATGGCAAACCATTCGGCCTGCAACCCATAACGCCCGCTCCTGAAGAAGGCGCAAAGCCTCAGTCCCCTGCATCTACAACACCAGCTGCATCGTCACCGCCTGCGAACCCCAAGCTCGAGCAAGCCCAAGTGAACGCACTATTTTCCTTGCTGGAGAACCGATACAGTACCACATATGCACTGTCGCCAGGTGTACTAAAGCCCACATCTGCACCAGAGCACTACACAAGGTTAATGGACGAGATTGAGCGGGCGCCTAAAAAGACGTGGTGGGAGGCCAAGCTGGATCAATGGAAGATGAAGATTCGATGGTCATGAGGAACCAAATTATGACTCTGTATTATATCATGATGTAAAATTAAGAGAAAAAATCAGAGAGACCCTAATATGTCCTCACTCGTTCACTTCAATTCATTACGACATCCCTGGTTTCAGAGGGGTTACTTAAGAAAAGAACGAACACAGAAGAAGGTTCGCAGAACCTTGTTATTATGTTTTTGTGCAGATACATGCAACGAGATTCATCGACAAGCACGTCTCATGTGAGACGTTGCGTCCGGGACTCGATAATTACTACGCCCAACAACTGCATCCAAACATCTAACCTGATCAGTGCTAGCTTTTCTAGCGCCTAAATTGAGTATGCCTTAAATCGACGTACCTACCTCCAGGCAGTCTTCCCCAACTGACGCTCTTTCTCTCCAAGCTGCACCCATCACATTATGGACGACACTAGCCAACAGCATGACGAAACTCCCACTAAAACTTACATCTTGCCTGCTTTGCCGACCGAACTGTGGCTCAATATACTCGACCATGTGGTCACGTACGATACTCACATTTTTGGTCGCTCCCCTTGTTATATCAGAGGAAAAACGCGTGACCTTCAGAGACTACAATGCGTATGCAGATCGTGGAGGGTATTACTTTCGCCAAACTAATCTCATAGTTCATATGCCTGACATTGTACAGGACATGATAAAGCCAGCAGTGTATCGCCATGTAGCACTTGACCGCAACGGCAGCCTTCCGGGACCCCAAGACAGTCATGGTATGGAAGCAGACCACATCACAGCCCTGGCCCGGCTCTTAGATCAAACGACCGATTCTGGTCTTCCTAAAGCTTCCTGGGTTCGCTCATTCAGTATTCAAGAACATACTGCGAAATACTGGAAATCCAAGAAATTACGGAAGAAGGCATTGTCCGACCTAGTCTTCCATATGACAAACCTTCACGAATTCTGTTGCCGCTTCGTCCTCAACTATCCCACTATGGCATCTATTGCACGGTCGCACGGATCACAGCTTACAAGAATGGTTATGCATTTCGGTGGGGACATCCATACATCAGAACGCCTTCTACTCTTGAATCACTTTACGGCTCTGACAGAACTTCGTCTTAGCGTTTCCGACTCGTATACGATTGAGATCGAACCACTTGACCTACCGAATCTACGTTCACTCGAATTGGTCACGGAACCGGCTACTGGCAAATTATTGGCTTGGCTCACCCACTGGAATATGCCCGTTCTTTCAGCTTTTGCTTACTTGAGGCCACCTAATCTCTATGCGTACGGAATGCGCCACAAGCGTCTTCTGGCAGCTTTCATGGCAAGACATGGCGCTGGTTTGAAAACAGTAACCGTTGACTGCACTGCTCCAAAACTCACAGTTTTTCCCTATACACCAGCGTTGGACATATATAAGCAAATTGATATACCGGAAGTCATTGAAGGCCTTCCCATATCAGTGACGCAAATTTTTACCTGCGAGTTTGGTCAGAACCTAGGTTATCAGGTGCTAAGACTGGAGTGCCTATTCCAGACAGTGCAATCGCTGCCACCAGAACGCAGTCTGCATACAATCCGCGTGGTTTCGAGAGATAAGTATCTCGGTGGATCGCCGTTTCTCTGGCGGGACAAAATGAAGTGGGCAGACACGAGAAGAATAAATACTTGGAAAGATTTCAACAAGTATGCAGAAGGGCTACTGGAGCTGGGTGTTTCAATGTTAGATGAGCAGAATATCGTTCTTACGGACGTCCTCGAGGAGATGAAGCCATCGCAAGAGTCAATCAGTACGGAGCTCCTAGAGAGCGCGACTGATGCATTGCTGGAGTCAGAAGAATAGTGTACGTTGAGTACTAGAAGAGAGAGAGAGAGCCTATTGTACCATTTTATAACATACATGTACTCACATACCTCTCGTGAAACCCTCACACTCAACATCCCAGTGTGACGGCCAAACCGGTCCCTCATACCCATCCCAACCACCACACATCATACCAACAGCGAGCAATAGGCCTGCCGCACTCGGAAAGTACGGCGTAGGTACCCTCGTTCCACCCTCCGGCATGCCCACCTCATCGAAAGCATTGTTCACATCAAGCAACTGACTAACCGCTCGTTCTGCATCACCCCTCCTCGCCTCCGTGATGGCCAACAGTGAGAAGTCCCAGCCGTACGAGAAGGGAAAGTTCCAGGTCTCGTGTACCTTGGCAACAGTGTTGTTGAATACTGTCGTGTTAACGCGGGAGTCTGGAGGTAACCAGCCTAAAGTTTGTGTGTACGAAGTCAGTCTATGTTTCACACGCAGTTCGTGTATGGGAGTCTTTACCGTAAATACCTAGTATACCAGGATGGTCTTCTGTATACTCTGGTGTAGTCCACATATCTGGTATTCCCTCGTATGTTACATATGCATCTTCTTCAGTGGGAAAAGGTGCGAGGTTATCATGTACGTGTATCCACGACTCTGGAACAGACTTGTTTTGTCGTACTTGCCATTTTGATGCCACGTCGAGACCGAAGCGCCAGTATGCCAGCTCGAAAGTGGGGTTGATGGTGTCGTTGGGTTTAGTATTCTCAGAGACTGGGTACATTGGAGGCCCAAGATCATAACGGTTCGTCGTGGAGTTCCAGAAGGCATAGCTGGCCATGAAGTCTGCCACGCCTATCAAGATATCGTCCCATTTTTCAAGAGTCTTCGCGTTTGGGAAAGATCGATATTCCATTTCGGCAAAGTACATCGGATGCGGTTGTTGCCAGATGAGCAGGCTGTTGATTTCACCTGGCGCAGACCGACCGCTTGGATCGCTCATCTTGCCGATGCGCGCGCCTTCGTATCCTTGCTTCTCTGCCCTGTCGAAACTGCTGGGTAGGAAGCGTTTGTAAACGCCGATGCTACGGTCATAGAGGTCCCATTTATCCCAAAACATCCAATGAGCCAGATGCCAAAACACCATTTCCATATGAAACTTGCCGTACCAGCCATTGTTCACCAGGCCGGATTCTTGCGCCGGATCTTTGCCAGCCCCGTTGACAGCCAAGAGGTACTGTGAGAGGACTGTGCGGCGCTGCAACTCATCAGCTGAAGAGTTGCTAGCGGAAGGAAGTGACAAGAATGCGCCGGTCGACCAGTAGGCTGCCCACCATGTCTGAGCCTTTTGCTTAACCGTCTCGGGTGTACAAGACATATTGACCGCGCGAGGAGCGTATGTAACAGTGAAAGAAAGCTGCTCGGAATTCTGGCTGGCAGCTAGGATATACTTGTGCTCATCGCTGTGTAGGCGTGAAAGCCGAGCGTACCCTTCCCAGGCAATGTCCGCTACATATGTTGTTGCATCCAAAGTGTGAGTGATTGTCGCACCTCTGTTCCTGTACTCGTCTGTGGTGGTGTGGTTTGAAGTAGCGTTGAAAAGACCAACAAATGGCGCGTCGAACTTGTTCTTCCCGGTCGCATAAGGAAAGTCAAAGAAGACACCCAATCCCGCTGTCCTTACTAGACTAGACGATATCTCCACGGCCACAGTATCTGTCTCTGGACTGGCAACAGTTGTCACCCGAACCTCTGATCCATGAATGAAGAAAGTTGAGCTGATGATACCTTCCCAGAGGTCCAGTACCTGCTCTCTGCCATTGAGTAGTTCTTCGGTGACATTGCCTCCGGCAATACCGCCGAACCACAGTCCGACTCTTCCCAGATTGATTCGATGTGGGTTCGCAATCATCCATTGACTGATATCTTTTTCTTCGGGATTGGGTTGCGCGTAGTTGACGAGACGACCGTGAGTCCACCAGTCAACGCCGGTATAGTCCGCCGGAGTCTGATTTGTCGTCGAGTTGTGCCATCCCCATGATGACAGGGTATTATGTGGAAGGAAGGTCTGCAGTCCCGTAATGTCAACACCAAACGCAAAGTTTCCGTTGCCAACTTGGACAGGACTGTATGGGTTCGATTGATTAAGTTTGAGGTTATACTGCTGGACAATAGATTTACGATTAATCTTGCTCTCCACGCCCAACGACGCAAAAGAGAGCAAACACAAGGCCCTAGCCCACATCTTCAGCTGTATTGTAACACGTTGGCTTCGTGATTCGTTCATACCAGGTGCTGTCCGCTCATCTTTATAGAGCTTATGACGGCATCCTCCGTGATGCAGGCTAATTTCCCGGTTGATCATCTTTAGTTGATCATTGCCATCGGCGGGGTCAACCATAGAGTGTATGGCATCGGGCTATCTCAGCCCGATGCCACGGGATCGTACATTGTACACGACTGGGCCCTCTTCGGCGTCATGAAAAGACAAAGGATGCGGCGGACGAGCAACTAAGAATGTGGGGTGGAGGCGGAGGTGGAGATGAATCCCTGTTCGCACTAACTTTATTCGGACACGCGTTCTTATCGATAAGGGTTTCTAGAAGTTCGAAAAAATTGGCGACACGCAACGCGTATCCCGTCGCAAGCATACATACTCGAGATTTTCACACGGTCTGTTCAATTGCAGGAACAAAGATGTCTAAGGAAAAGAGCTATGAATTGAAGGTAGAGCAGAAGGAAGACCAAGCAGTAGAATTGAAGAAAGGAAAGAAGAGAAAGAGAGCTCAGCCGGCGAAAGATGGCTGGAGCGGCAAGAAGGGAGCTGGGCAGATGTTGAAGTTCGACGACTCTGAGGATGAGATTCTCAAACCTACTCCAGAGCGCATTGCGCAAGCCGGCGAAATCACGAAAGCAGAATCGAAAGCGACGCAATCCAGCAAACCCCAGCAAAAGCCTGATCAACAAACACGGCCGAAGAACAAGCAACACGATAATGCCCGAAAACTTCAACAGGACCTTAGAGTACCATCTCACGTGATTCAGAAGCGTGATGAGCTACGGCAAGTCCGTAAGTCGCTTCCGATCTGGCCACAAGCGGACGCCATCAGGGCAGCTCTTCAGAGAAATAACGTCATGGTATTAACTGGAGAAACTGGCTCTGGTAAATCAACACAAGTGCCTCAGTTTTTGGCCAATGAGTCCTGGTGTACCGGATGCATAGCAATCACGCAACCTCGAAGAGTAGCCGCGATCTCGCTGGCACGTCGTGTGGCCGATGAGATGGGTAGCTTACTTGGTGACAAAGGCCCTACGGCAAAGGTGGGATACAGCGTCCGCTTCGACACAGCTGCGGGAAAGCACACCAAAGTCAAGTTTTTGACAGAGGGTATGCTACTTCAAGAAATGCTCAGAGATCCAAACATGTTGCAATACAGCGCGGTAGTCGTAGACGAGGTTCATGAGCGAAGTGTTAACGTCGACTTGATACTTGGGTTTCTCAGGAATCTGGTGGCCGCTAAAGAGGGTAGTACAGCAAGAAAGCATCCTCTCAAGGTCGTAGTAATGAGTGCTACAGCAGACGTAGAGGGCCTTGTTAAGTTCTTTGGAGACAGCCAGCCTGTGTTGAACACCGAGAAGACGGTCGCGAAGACTGCGAAAGAAAACAAAAGCAACGTCTCGACCTGTTACGTGGAAGGTCGCCAATATCCAGTCAAGACAGTGTATCTCCCACAGCCAACGCAGGATTGGGTCGAAGCAGCCCTAAAGCTTGTCTTCCAGATACATTACAAGGAACCTTTGCCAGGTGACATTCTTGTGTTTCTGACAGGTCAAGACACCATCGAGGGGCTCGAGAAGCTTATAAACGACTACGCTGAAGGTATGGACGACGAGGTTCCTAAGCTTCTTGCGCTGCCTCTTTTCGCCGCCCTTCCACAACACGCCCAGCAACGCATCTTCCAGCCAACACCCTATCGCACGCGGCGCGTTATCCTTGCGACTAATATCGCCGAAACATCAGTTACTGTCCCTGGTGTTCGTTTTGTGATAGACCGTGGCAAGTCAAAGATAAAGCAATTCCGGAATCGCTTGGGTCTCGAATCGCTACTTGTAAAACCAATCTCCAAGTCTGCAGCTATCCAACGCAAAGGTCGAGCTGGTCGTGAAGCACCTGGTCAATGTTATCGGCTGTACACTGAAAGCGGATACAATACTATGGAAGAACGCACAACGCCCGAGATCCTGCGTTGCGACCTTAGTCAGGCAATCCTGACAATGAAGGCGCGAGGTGTCGACGATGTACTCAGTTTCCCATTCCTCGATCGGCCACCGCGAGAAGCCCTGGAGAAAGCTCTCTTACAGCTCTTAAACCTACAAGCACTCACCGAGACCGGTGGGATCAGCGACACTGGTCTCAAAATTGCTAAGTTCCCACTCACACCTACACTCGGACGAGTACTAGTTGAGGCAGCGAAACCAGAGCGAGACTGCCTACTCGACGTGGTCGACGTTATATCCGCACTCAGCGTCGAGAACGTCTTCCTGAACCTTGTGACTGAGGAGCGCAAAGAAGAAGCAGAAGAAGCTAGACGTGAGCTGTATCGTCGAGAAGGTGATCACCTAACACTTCTCATGGCTGTGCAACGATACGCTGCTGAACAAAAGTCACAACGCAAAGCCTGGTGCGACAAGCACTATGTATCTCACCGTGCCATGGAGAATGTGATGAACATCAGGAAACAATTAAGACAGCAGTGCACACAACAGAAGCTACTTTCGGCCGACGACGAGGAGTCCGAAAGTGCGCCCTCGGAAGCTAGAAGTCAGGCCATACTCGCATGTATGCTACGAGGATTCATCTCCAATACAGCGAGATTGATGCCGGATGGCAGCTACAAGACGTTGATAGGCAACCAAACTGTAGCTATTCACCCCAGTTCGGTGCTCTTTGGAAAGAAAGTGGAGGCTATTGTCTTTAATGAGTTTGTGTTCACAGGCAAGGCCTGGGCTAGGGGCGTCAGTGCAGTTCAGTTAGATTGGGTGTCAGAAGTGGTTGAAGCCATTATGTAGATTGAGCAGTAACATGGTCGTTTGCTGAGTTCTTGATCTCATCTTTTGTTGTTGTTTACCAAACTTTTGTTCTCACGTAATATGTGTACATGTACAGCTTATATGCCTCTAAGTCTGGGCAAGCTCAAAGCACACCTATCACCTTCTCCTTCCCACTCCAGCACCTTCTTTGTCTGCCAGACTGACAACCTCACCAATACCTGCTGCTTCCTGCTCATCTTCCAGCGCACGAATCTCCTCCCTACAATCCCACCATTTCTCCTCTGACCTATCGAAACCTAGTTTCTTGATTTCCTTCGGGCTCTTCTCCGCGATCTTGCCCTTCTTCTCCAATTCCTCCAGAATAATATTTTGCCACTGTTCTGACGTACGGGCGTAGAAATCCCGTAAAGATTCGAATGGACGTGGGTGCGGAAGAGTATCGGTAAGTGCAGAAATCTCTTCTTGAGGTCCAAGATCTTCGGAGTGAATAGGAGCAACGGCAGGGGACTCTGAAACGCTCGTTGGAGCTGTCGATTCAGACTTGTCATCCTCGTCGCCTTCCTCGTCTTCAGAATCCTCCTCGTCTTCGTCTTCTGAGTCTGCCTCATCTTCGCTGCCTTGCCAGTCTTCAAGCTCACGCTTGAAAATCTCAGTCACGCCGTCCAGATGATTGAGGTTGACAGACCAGAGTTCGTCAAAGGTGAACTCGCGATCGCCTTTCTCAAAGGTACCCCCGTAGATGTAGAGTGTATCGGCCTGTACCGTAAGCGCGGCATTGAATCTTGGGTGTGGGTACTCGAAAATCTTTGGCTTTTCTGGTCTCGCTTCTTCCTCCTCTTCCTCTTCTTTGGGTTTCTTAGCTTCGTCATCCGAGTCTGCATCTGTAGAAACACCGGCCTTCATCTCGAGAGCTTTAAGATTGGCTAGTAGCTCCTCCTCTGCGGCCTTGCCACGATCTCGGCGATTGATATTTGCCTGTTGGGCAGCCTTCTTGTTCGCGTTCAATTTTGGTCGACGCAGACTAAGTGGCATGTAACGATTACGCTCAACGTTCCAAATAAACAGCTGGTTGAAAAACTCGGAATCAATGCCCTCTTCGCTTTCCTCCACATCGTGCACGCCACCGAAGAGAACACCTCGACCCTTGTGGTAAGCCATTGTTGCACCCGCGCGCGGCGGGTTCGGTGCATTCGCTGGTTTCTTTCGCTTCTCCCACGATACAGTTGGAAGCGTTGTCGATGGCTGATCGGCAGGTGGAGGTGTGATGCGTATGAACCAGGTATCATCGTGAACCTTCGGCTTCAGTACCATGCGCGACGCTGGGCCACCACTGCTAGTCTTCTTACCCTTTCCTTGCTGCTGTTGCTTGCCACCAGCCTGAGTCTTGACGCGAGAGTATCCACCATAGATGACTGCACCTTGCTCATGTGGCAGCAGACTAAAGCTCGATCGCGCGTCAGGTACTGCGCGGGCTGCTTGGAGCTTTGGTGGATGCCACGAAAAGTTGACGCAGTCGTAAATCCAAAGATCGTTAAGATATTTTGTGGTAGCAGATGTATCTTGGAAACCTCCAAATAGGATGATATATTGTTTGAAACCAACCATGCGATGTCCGCTTCGCGCTGGCGGAGCGGCTGTCTTGCTCTTTCCCTCCATGCGCGTCCATTCTCTAGTGACCGGATCGAGCTTCCAAAAGTCATTGTAGTGATAGAACGTCCCTTGCTTCGGAGAACTAAACTCTCCGCCGAATAGATAGATTTCTTTCGTGTTTGCCGCCCGGCACCAGGCATGCCCAGATCGAGGCAGTGGCGAGTTCGGACTTGTGACTTGTTTCCAGGAATCTTGCTTGACGTTGTAGATCATGAGATCGTTGAAGAACTTCGCGGTCGCTCCGTTGAAATACTCGCCTCCGAACAAGAAGATCTCATTTTCGTTTGCTGGATTGGCAATGAGGGTGCTTGAAGTCCGGGCAGAGGGCGGCTCAGCGGGTATCTCCGTTATCGCATGATGTTGTTCCTGCTCTTTCGCGTACTGTGCTAAGATGGCATCTAGGTCGACATCTTCCGCGTCGGAGTCGATCTCCTGTGTCTTCGAGGCGACCTTCTTGTCTTTCTTGCCTGCTTTCTTCTCTTGCTTGGCTGCCTTTGCTGCTTTAGCTGCAGCTTTGCCTCCCGCTGCCGCCTTCTTCTTGTCCTTAGCCATTTCTCAACCTGGGGCCTGAATCAATGCAGTCGCAAAACGCTGTATGTGTGGCAGCTGTTCGGTCTGCCGATAGAAAGTTCTCCGCGTTTTGCCCCTCAATTGGAAATTTTCCCAACGTTGGCGTTGATTCTACAGCACCTTGCTTCTGACTTTGCAAACACCCGAAGTGATTGCAATCAAGTATTCAATTCCGAATAATCCTAATCAATAAGCACGTTCTTGCAAGTGCAAGTGCGAATTGTCGCGTGCAGCCTGTTCAGTATCGTGAATCCTTCGGAGCAGGCGCTACGGGGTGGGCTTCCTTATCGATAGCAACCATACATTCACTCCCCGCCTTACATCTAACACTACAAACGATGACGAAAATGATACAAGCGGCAGAGATCCTAGGACAGAAGAGTCACGTAGTTCCTGGTATTACACTAACCTCGCACACTCGGCCAGATCTCCGAACTAATCATAGTCAGGCAAGCTACGAATTACGGAGCACTTCTTCGAAGTACCTCGTGACTATGGTACGTTGCAAAACCCATTTTCAAATCGTCGTTTGCTATCTGAAAGTCGTAACACAGAGCAGGACTGCGAGCTCAATAGCTATATATGATGATACTATCGTGCTGACACTTCCTTCCTCTCTAGGCAATCCTTCGGCAGGAACAATCCAGCTCTTCGCACGCTCTGCTCTGAAAGCCGAGAAGCCCGCAGACTACACTTCAAAGTCACATCTCGAGCTCTCCAAGACCCAGCTTCCATGGCTCGTATATCTGCAAGGCGGCCCAGGCTTCGAGTGCCGAAGCCCCGAAAAAGTCTCATGGACTCAAACAATTCTCGATAAAGGTTACCGAGTGCTCATGCTAGACCAACGTGGAACTGGTCTTTCAACTGCAATAAGCCAGTCGAGTTTACAGTTGAGGGGTGACGAGAAGGTGCAGGCAGATTATATGAAGAGCTTCAGGGCTGATAGTATTGTCAAGGACTGCGAGGCCATAAGAAAAGCATTGACCGAGGATTACCCCGAAGAGAAAAAGAAATGGAGCATCATGGGACAGAGCTTTGGAGGATTCTGTTGCTTGACTTACTTGTCTCACCACCCCGAAGGAGTCAAAGAAGCGTTTCTTTTCGGCGGCTTGCCACCACTAAGAGATGACCCAGATGAAGTTTACGAGCGCCTATACGCACGTGTCAAGAACAGGAACGAAGGGTATTACGCAAAGTATCCTGAAGACATTGATCGCGTTAAACGCATTGTCAAACTCCTCTCTCGTTTCGGCGACACGACTGTGCGCGTCCAAGGCGGCGAAGGCTTCCTTTCTGCACGTCGCTTCCTGCAGCTTGGAATTTACTTCGGTAAACATGGAGGTTTTGATGATGTCCACGAATTTGTTCTCCGCGCCGATACTGATCTGACCCAATTCGGACATTTGACACGACCCACCGTTCTCGCGCTAGAGGCAGCACAGAGCTGGGACACGAACGTCATTTATGCACTTCTCCATGAGCCAATCTATTGTCAAGGAAAGGCGTCGAATTGGTCTGCGGAGCGTCTCATTTCCAAACACCCCGAGTTCTCGCTTTCCCGTGTGGATGGCGACGAGCCTGTCTACTTTACAGGCGAGATGATCTATCCCTTCATGTTCGATGTTTACCCAGAGCTCGCCAAGCTCAAGACTGTTGGCAACCTTCTGGCCGAAGAGAAAGACTGGCCGCAACTGTACGACAAAGAGCAGCTGAAGAAGAACGAGGTGCCTACTTATGCTGCAGTCTACGTTGACGACATGTATGTTGACCTTGATCTGAGCATGGAGACAGCAAATTCTATCAGGGGATGCAAGACTTTCATTACGAACACGATGTACCACAATGGAATCGGTGCGAAAACGGATGAAGTGCTGAGGCAAATCTTCTCTCTGAGAGATGATGTTATGGATTAGGCAAGAAGCTTCGTTGATGGCCGACGTGTATGTCATCCAAAGTACGAGTTTAGAACCATCCATCACGTCTACTGCTTCATAATCTTCTGCGCCTGCTCCAATTGTGCTTTCAGATCAACATCCCAAATCCATCTCATCCTGTGCATATAGTTTTCCTCGATTTTATCAAGGTCGTCTCCGAACAGCTCGAAATCGTACAACTTGCCAGCTTCGTAACTTGTTTTCACGATCTTCTGTGTCCTCTCCCGTCTGACCTGGTCGAACGCGCCAAAGGCTCGCTGCAACTCGTCAACGTTATTCGCGTCCTTGACTAGATTAGCGAGGATGTAAGAGTCCTCTATACACTGGCCAGCGCCAGCGCCTTGATGGGGTGTGGTCGCATGCGCTGCGTCTCCAAGTAGACAGACACGGCCTTTGGTATAGGTGTCGCAGGGTGGATGCTGGAAGAGCGCCCAAATATCTGGCTTCTGCATTGCCCTGACAATCTTTTGAACATGTGGACCCCACTCTTTAAAATCTGCCTCCATCTCCTCCTTCGATGTAGTCACAACCCATTTCTCATCGTCCCAGGTATCGCGAGAGTTAAATGCGACCACTACAACAGTTAGCAAATGTCCTCTCTAGACGATGACTGACCTTACCATTCATCGTCTTCCCATGCTCAATTGGAAACGTGAGCAAATGGCCATGATAGCCAAGATACATCTGGCTGTTCCGTGCTACATCATCGCCCAACAGCTCGACGGCCTTGTCCATGGGTATCAGCCCTCTATAGGCATACTTTCCAGAAAAGACAGCCTTGGACGCGGGATTGTCTCTTCCAACTAACCACTTCCTCGTCAAGGACTTTATGCCGTCACAACCAATCACGGCGCTGTGCTGTGCTGTCGAGCCATCAGCGAACTTGAGCACGATATCCCCAGAGCCATCTTGAGCTTCATTCATCTCCACAAGCCTCTTGTCGAACTTGGCAACACCATCGGGTACGTCTTTGACAAGTTCGTCCAAGAAGTGTGCTCTGTATACACCGCCGCGCCCTCCGCTCGAATGCATGGGCACCTCAAAAAGTGCATCGCCGACTTTCTTGCCCTCTCTCACATATCCCTCCTTGTCCTCTCTCCTAGCGTCTCCCACCCGAATTGTGAACCAGGAATCCATCTTGGAGTTGTCTGCGTTCCCTGTCTTGCATTTCAAAAAAGCCTGGTATATCTTTGGGGACAGGAACTCCATCGCACGTCCAGCATTGGGACCGAATGCTACCCCAGCGCCGATTTCACCAAAGTGCGGTGCGGCTTCATAGATGGTGACAGGGACATCGAATTGGACGAGGGCTATTGCAAGGCAGAGGCCGGATATTCCACCGCCTACTATAGCGAGGGAGTAGGGTTTCGAAGACGAGCTTGTTGGAGCCATCTGGTTGAGCTTGAGACCGAGGGAGATGTCTTCAATGGTTGGTGTTAGCTACTGCGTCTGCAATGGAAGAGCAAAACCATTGCCAGTCGCGGCTTTGCGTACTCACTTTGATCTTTACCGATATGCACTCCGGTGGCGCGTGGGACGACAGCTCGCTAGACGTCATCTACTGCGTACTTATGCAGTGGTCCTGCAGTACCCAGAATAACACGACACCCACATATTAGTACGCAACGGCGTGTGCATCATTTGGACGAGTGCACTACCCGATACTGAGCATGCTGGACAAGAGCTCATCCGAGAAGAAAAGCGCCAGGCGGTATTGGACAACTCGCCGCGAAGTGGGGCATTTGTGTAAATGTGTGGGGTAGACGACTGTTCGGGAATGAAGTCGGCGGTTGAGGCATTGCGCATATGTCACCAGGGACCTCCTCTATCAGGCGCTAAACCTAGCCGAGTGCCGAATTACATCCACGACCTGACCGCAATCCTTTTGGTAACGCAGGCAGTGATCATCGTGTATCCTCGACTCATTTGACATATTTCTGTAGCTGTAAGTATTGCTGTTCCCATGGATGTGAGGTAGTTCAAAGACGTGTATTGTTGTTGAGCTCTATCATGTATACGTGACCTTTTCCCAGCCTCGTCATGCCGTCATCAGCTCGCTCTTTCGCAGCTGCATATCATCGTTACACGCAATACCGTTCTCAAAACCTTCACACGGGAATTTCCGCTGCATGTGCTAACACTACGGTAGTCTCTTCTGTCGGGTTCATCTCGTTTCTTAAGTCTATCATCCGTTAAGTCCGATCATCAATGCCGCCATCAAGCTATGCTGCTCTGCAGCCCCCAAACGAAGAGGGAGAGAAACCAGTAACCGTACTGGTCACTGGATTTGGTGTATGTCAATATTTCCCTCCAATCCCCTGTGTTTTCTCCAATGCTCTGTAATCCGGCCCACATCTCCTATTGTGCTTCTAACCAGGCACATTGGATGCGATCATTTGACAGACTAACATGTATCCAGCCATTTTTAGCGAAAGTACCCAAGAACTCTTCCTGGGATATCGCTTCTACACTTCCAGCTCTGATACCAAAGTCACCCAAAAACCAAACTCCGATCAACATACACGTTCACCATGAGCCCATCCGCGTAGCATATAACACTGTCGTCAATCTCGTTCCCCAGCTTCTTCCACCGGCCAATCCTCTCTATCCCTCCCCAGATATTGTGCTGCACATCGGTCTAGCAGCCGGACGAAACTACTTCGCCATCGAGCAAGGATCCCACAGTCATGGGTACGGGAAGATTCCGGACGTAGACGGCCAACGATTCGAAGACTCTGCAGCAGAAGAGCATTTCCCATCTTCAAAATACCCACACAAACTAAAGACTAGCTTCGATACATCTGACGTCCTTGCGCTCTGGAAAGTGAACTTGGGAAACACATCTGCCAACGGCACTAAAAACAATGAAGGATGCACTGATGTGCGCATCAGCACCGATGCCGGAAACTTCTTGTGCGGCTTCATCTACTACAACAGCTTGGCGCATTATTTTAATATCAAGGAGGATGAGAGACCCGTCATTTTCCTACATGTCCCTGATTTGAGCAGTAGTGAGGATAAGCTAAAGGAAGGATGGGAAACTACAGTCGCTTTGATCAAAGCGCTAGTCGAGAGTAGACAGAAATCAGGCGGCAAGGTCGTCGATGGGGACAAGAAGGATGGAGAACTGGAGAATGGCAAAAAGGAAGAGCGGACGGACAATAATTTTGTATAAACGGATCAGGCTCCAGCACAAAGATCAGAAAGGGGGGGGACAAACCAATCCTTCATCCTAGATTGGTTAGAACAGGACGCCCTTTTTGAGCCCCGCATCATCCTTAGACGTAAGCATAGGGGCTCTCTAATTGGTTGAATATCATATATACATAGCCGTTGAGCAAGTTGACACTCGCGACAGATACTCTACATAGACGGCCACTGTGAGTCACAGGAAAATGGGCGTCAATACTGATAAGCCAAGTCTTGGCCAACACAAGGGTCAGTAGTATATGATAATGATGCAGAATTCATATATATGCTCATGCATCGATTGTGCTCTCCACGCTTCATCCCCTGTATACCAAACTAGATCATCACCCTCTGATTGCCCTCAATGTCTCCATCACCACATTCCCAGACAGCTACCCACATCCTTAGTCTCGCCAACTACACATCCCATCACCTCGTTCCACTCACCCCGAAGCCCTCCACTCCACTCCTACCCTCCTCTCTCCGCCTCCGTACCGTCATTATCAGTCTGACAACGAACAACCTCTCCTACGCACGCCTCGGCCATCTAATGGGCTGGTACTCTACGTATCCGCTCCCCACTACGACACCCGCTCCGTATGACGATTCTGCAAGGTACGGCCGCGTTGCAGCATGGGGATATGCCGAGATTCTAGAAAGCACTGTCGAAGGCATTGAGAAAGGAATGAGCGTATATGGCTATCTTCCCAGTAGCACAGAGTGGGAGGACATAACTGTAGAAAGGGCTAAAGATGTACGGGATGGTAGTGTGATCGACGACCAAGTTATTGTGACAGACGCACATAGACAGCATCTGTGGAAGATCTACAACCGGTATCGGATTTGTGGTCCGCTTCCTAAGATGGCTGATCAGACTGAGCAAAAAGACGAGTTGGGCTGGAGTGCGCTGATGATGGGTCTTTTCACAGTTGCGCATAACCTCTGCAATTATGTTTTCCCTCCACAGAAAGTAGATGGAGGGACGAGGGAACAGACGAGCCGGATACATCCCACAGGAAATGGGGAGTGGAGCGTCGAAGACGCGGACTTGAGAGATGCGACGGTTGTTGTGCTCAGAGTTGCTATCAGTCAATCAGTCAGTTGTCAGTTCATCTTTGCGGTTCAAACTGTCAGTCTGGAGGTAGTGAACTGACCTGATTGACTGCCAAGACATTTTTTAGAATCGCGAACTGAGA